>NC_080541.1:124347448-124390124 GCF_028640845.1 Ahaetulla prasina
ATGTGACTGGGTGGGAGTGAGTGACATTGAGTTGGCCACGCCCACCCAAGTTTTGTGGTGCCCAGTGTTTTCTTTTTTGTGGGAAACAGGTCCAAATGGCTCTTTGTTTGTTTAAGGTTGCAGATCCTTGTTGTTGGTAGGGTCTTGGGAGAAAGGCTGCTTCTGGCATGGAGATGATATGCTCCATTTCACATGGAAGGAGCAGAGCCTGGCTTCTTCCCTTACACACAAAGTGTCAAGGGGCTCATGCTCCTCTCCAGCCTCTTTTTTTTTTTTAAAGAAATTTTATTTTTAACAAAAAGAAAAAAACAAGAAAAAAACATACACATCAAACAATTTCAATATGCTGAAGGGGTGTTTACATATCTTCTTGTGCAATCTCAAGATGAACATCTCTTTCATAAATATATCTTTATTTTTCTAACATATCTTCCCATCTAGCCATTTATAGAATAAATCCCATATTTGATAATATTGCTTATCTTCTTGATCTCTAATTTCAAAAGTCAATTTACTCATCTCTGCACATTCCATCATCTTCCTAATTATTTCATCTTGCAAGCTCTTTTCTTTCAGCGTAACCTAGAATGGAAAGAATGAAAGGTTTTCTTTGCTGGTGCCCAAATACTAAGCTGTCTTTGCTGCAGAATCAGTGAGCCTGCCCAGAACGCCGGTTTCTAGAAAAATGCCTTGGGAGGAAAGCGGCTCCTGGCATGGAGATGAAGTGCTCCAGGGGTGAAATGCTCCCAGTTGGGACTGGATCACGCGATCCGGTATCGATGGCGGCGGGTTGTTCAGAGAACTGGTAGCAAAAATCCCTCCCCCCTCACCGCCCATGCCTCGCTGTTCCACTTCTCTGTCCCTGAAGCTCTCAATGGTGATATAGCTGCAAATGGCCTTAAATGACTGCTGCGGCGCTAAAGGCTACTCCAGCTGATCAGCACTGTAGGCGGCTAGTAGACCGGTGCCTATATTTTAAAGAAGGTAGACCGGTGCCTCCCAAAAAAAGGCAATTAGTAGACCAGTGCCTCTATTTTTAAAGAAGGTAGACTGGTGCGCTCCCAAGTTTTGTATACTTTATTATTTTTATTATTTATTATTATTGGACATGCTCATTCAGTCACCTGACCACTAAGCCACGCCCACCAATTAAGCCACGCCCACAGAACCGGTAGGGAAAATTTTTAGATGTGCTCCATTTCACGTGGGGGGAGTAGAGCCTGGCTTCTTCCCTTACAAACGGAGTGACAAGGGGCTCGTGCTCCTCTCCAGCCTCTTTGATCATCTGGGGAGATCACTGGGTAGAAAAGCAAGCAAAGCTTCCTATCCTTGGCATGTGCTGCAGTATGGCTTGATGGCTTGGTAGTGCTGCAGCCTGCTCTGGGCTACAAATGCAAGGTTAGACCAATTCTGGTGGTCTGCCCCAGATACCTTATGGATACAGTTGATTTCTGATGGGAGCCTGATTTGCCAGTGATCTTGGTCTCTTTGCACAATTGCTTCTGAATAGCAAATTTCTTTGAGTGGCTCCTTTGGTTGTAACTTTACTTTGTTATTCAAAGTAAATCGATCTGATGGGATAAATCTGATATGTTTATGTGTCTCTGTGTGTGTGTGTTTTTGGCCAAGTGTCAGGTACCAGCCAGGTGCAACGTAAGTGGCTTTTTGAGAACCCAAAGACAATGAACACACCAGTTAATAAGGAGATTTGAGGGTTTATTAAGAACCTGTGACAGACAAATGAAATACAAGGCAAGAAAGCATCATGTCCAAAGGTGCTTTTCAAGAGATACTTGACTTTCTTGTTTTTTCTTTGAAGACATTTTGCTTCTAATCCAAGAAGCTGTTTCAGCTTTGACTGGATGGTGGGGAATGAAAGGATTTATATTCCTTTTTTTTTAATTTGAATTTATATCCCGCCCTTCTCCGAAGACTCAGGGCGGCTTACATTGTGTAAGGCAATAGTCTCATCCTATTTGTATATTTATATACAAAGTCAACTTATTGCCCCCCCAACAATCTGGCTCCTCATTTTACCTACCTTATAAAGGGTGGAAGGCTGAGTCAACCTTGGGCCTGGTGGGACTCGAGCCTGCAGTAATTGTAATTCCAGGCAGCTGTGTGTTAATAACAGGCTGCATTAGCCTGGTGAGCCAGGTCCCAGCTTTTCCTTACAGAAAGCTGGTCATCTGCATTCTTTTAGAGAGTTGTTGAGGCCACCTTGTCTGTGCCTTAGGGTCATCTGGTAGTGCAAATGGGTATGGAGCCTTTTTGGAACTGCTGAAAGTGTTCCTGATTTTCTGGAAATCCAGTCATACTCCCATACTATGAAGACTCATGATCTTTCTTCAGCTGCTGGGAACTCCATTTCAAGCAACGGAGATACTTTGAGGTCCTGGGTGTATAGCTCTGAGTGCTCCAACCCACTGCAGAGCTCAGTGCTGCAAGGGCAATTTCACGGTTTCAAGTGTGGCACCCAAATTCCATGGTCATGGCAGGACCAGAGCATGGCTCATAAGGATCAGATGGGCATAGAAGTCTGAGAACTTTCCTGATAAGGCACCCCTTCCCTTCCACATAGGCTGCATTGTTATGCTGGCAATGCTGCAGTCAGAGAGCACTCCTGATTTTGGTTGATTCCTTTTCACCTTCAAAGCTTCCAGCTTTCACATCTGGCTTTTCGATGAGAGCTGCATGTGGTTCTCTATATCATTTTATACAGGCAGCTCAGTTGATTCCAAAGAAACAAAAGGATCAACAGTGAAAATCCATTTGAAATAGTCTAAAAGAGTACAGCACATGCCGAAACAGTGGACAAACCTGTAAGAATCAGGTGAAAACACGGCATTTCTCTGAAGAGCAGGGCTGCAGATGTTTCTGGATTCCATCTCCCAAGAGAAGACCCACGAGCTGGGAGTTTGCACCCCAAAACTACTCCAGCAGAGATGATACAGTATTCACGGTGTGTTCTGTTCCCCCTCCCCACTTCACAGAGCAAACGCAAGACGCATGACTCCCGGTCTTTTTATTTGCTACAGACCTGATTTTCTTCAGCTGAGGAAATACCTGGCAGTGACCGTGCAAAGGCCTGCCAAGTTTTGAGTCCGTTATCTCGTGTCCAAGATCCGTTGCCAAAACTCACTGACAAAGCTCTTTAACCCTCCAACAACCGAGCTGCAGTGCACCCTTGGTAGCTTTTTTGTCTGTCACAAGGGCCACATGCAGCTCCACCCACTTTTATACCCTGTGAGGTGTGGCTCAGTGACTCAGTAATCCCTGAGCCTGCCACACCTTTTCCTCTGCTGCGCACGCTTATCCTTACGTCGCTGCCTCGGATCCACCCAGGATTGATCGTCAGCAGCTGGGACTTGAGGCATTGCCAGGGAGGAGGAGGAGGGTGCGGGAGAGGGAGGCCTTGTCAGCTCCTCCTCCTGGCCTGCAGCTGGAACTTGGGGCAGTGCCAGCGAGGAGGGTCCTGGCGAGGGAGGCCTTGCTGGCTCCTCTCCCTCACTTTCCGAGTCACTCTCCTCCATGGGAACAGGCTCGAGGGCCAGAGTCACAACACAGTACTTCTCATCAAGATGCTTTAGAAATCCTTACTAAGGATAAATCTGTCTTATTCCTTTCCTAAATATGATGAGCTAAGTGATCATTGCTTGTTTAAGATATCTCTTTGAGTTCATGTGGGGGTGATTTCCAGACCTTCTGATCCATAAACTAACTTCTTAGTTATAGAATGATACCTCATTTTGTTTATGTCTATGTAGGGTAAATTCACGTAAAGACTGTTCATAACGCATACAGGTGAAACTCGGAAAATTAGAATATCGTGCAAAAGTTTGTTTATTTCAGTAATGCAACTTAAAAGGTGAAACTAATATATGAGATAGACTTGTTACATGCAAAGCGAGATAGTTCAAGCCTTGATTTGTCATAATTTTGATGATTATGGCTTACAGCTCATGAAAACCCCAAATTCACAATCTCAGAAAATTAGAATATTACATGAAATCAATAAAACAAGGATTGTACATAGAACAATATTGGACCTCTGAAAAGTATAAGCATGCATATGTATTCAATACTTGGTTTGGGCCCCTTTTGCATCACTTACTGCCTCAATGCGGCGTGGCATGGATGCTATCAGCCTGTGGCAGTGCTGAGGTATTATGAAAGACCAGGATGCTTCAATAGCGGCCTTCAGCTCTTGTGCATTATTCGGTCTCATGTCTCTCATTTTTACGGTTGTGCAGGTGCAAAGTCCTGCTGGAAAATGAAATCTCCTGGTAGACGGCCGAGTTGACCCTGGACTTAATGAAGCACAGTGGACCAACACCAGTGGATGACATGGCTCCCCAAATCAACACAGACTGTGGAAAGTTCACACTGGACTTCAAACATCTTGCAGTGTGTGCCTCTCCATTCTTCCTCCAGACTCTGGGTCCTTGGTTTCCAAATGAGATGCAAAAGTTGCTCTCATCAGAAAAGAGGTCTTTGGACCACTGAGCAACAGACCAGTTCTTTTTTTCTTTAGCCCAGGTAAGATGCTTCTGATGTTGTTTGTTGTTTAGGAGTGGCTTGACAAAAGGAATACGACATTTGAAGCCCATGTCCAGTGTGAAGTTTCCACAGTCTGTGTTGATTTGGGGAGCCATGTCATCTGCTGGTGTTGGTCTACTGTGCTTCATTAAGTCCAGAGTCAACACAGCCGTCTACCAGGAGATTTTGGAGCACTTCATGCTTCCTTCCACAGATGAGCTTTATGGGGATGCTGACTTCATTTTCCAGCAGGACTTGGCACGTGCCCACACTGCCAAAAGTACCAAAATCTGGTTCAATGTCCGTGGGATTACTGTGCTTGATTGGCTAGCAAAGTCACCTGACCTGAACCCCATAGAGAATCTATGGGGCATTGCCAAGAGAAAGATGAGAGACACGAGATCGAACAATGCAGAAGAGCTAAAGGCCACTATTGAAGCATCCTCAGCAGTGCCACAGGCTGATGGCATCCATGCCATGCCGCATTGAGGCAGTAAGTGATGCAAAAGGGACCCAAACCAAGTACTGAGTACATATGCATGCTTATACTTTTCAGAGGTCCGATATTGTTCTATGTACAATCCTTGTTTTATTGATTTCATGTAACATTCTAATTTTCTGAGATTGTGAATTTGGGGTTTTCATTATCATTATTATTATTATTTATTGAATTTTTATACCGCCCTTCTCCCGAAGGACTCAGGGTGGTGTACAGCCAAAGATAAAACACAATGCATATACAATTAAAACCAACAATTAAAACCTAGCAAATTACAAAAGGCTGATAATTAAAAGGTTAAATTTAAAATTATAAAAAATTTTAAAAACCCAGTAAAAACCCCAATTTAAGATTAAAACTATTAAAACCATTATGCCAGTCCCGCTTGAATAAATAAATATGTTTTTAGCTCACGACGGAAGGTCCGAAGATCAGGCACTTGACGTAGTAAGTAAGCTCATCAAAATTATCACAAATCAAGGCTTGAACTAACTCGCTTTGCATGTAACAAGTCTATCTCATATATTAGTTTCACCTTTTAAGATGCATTATTGAAATAAATAAACTTTGCATGATATTCTAATTTTGCGCATTTCACCTGTAGAAACAGAGTGTGCATCTAAAATTGTTGTTTTATAATTTTTATTTTTTATTTTTTTTATTTTTTTATTTATAATTCAATTTTTATACCGCCCTTCTCCCGAAGGACTCAGGGCGGTTTACAGCCATATTAAAATAACAGATATAAATAACAATATAAAATCAAATTAAAACCAAATATTTAATGGCCTAATCAACTAAAACGGTCAAAGAACGATTTAAAACCCATTTAAAATTATACTAAAGTATTCCTTAAAAACATATTTCTTAGGCTAGTCCCGCACGATGGAATAGTAGAGTCTTCAGTTCAGCTTGAGGGCCCGGAGTTCGGGGAGTTGACGTAAACCCATTGCTCATTGCTGACTGATCAATTTCTAAACTAATGCTTAAATGCATTTCTTCAACTAGATCTTTGGTGACAGCTGAGTTTGTCCAGCTGCCCAGGCTCATTTGAAGTATTTTTCCTGTAAAATATCAAGAGCAGAGTGAAATTAGCCCCATTAGTTTTTTTATTTGAATCATAAAACCTGTTTAAAATTGAAACTAATTGAAATAGCTGGTGTTTTGTTTGTTATACATATTCCTCACATTTTAATTAATGTAGTTTTGCTATTTCTATTACAACAACTAGTAAGTTCTTACAGGAATCAATGCTGGAATGATTTACTGGGTACTTTTGAAATTCTCAATAAAAGTGATGAATCAGTAAATCTGATAGAATATACCTCTGTAATACTCTAAAGGGATTTGATTAGCTCCTTCAGCATTAAAGTTAAGATCTATATTTAAGAGTTTGATTAGCACGTTAATAATTGTCATTTTCAGCATTTAGCATTACATAATCTATTATTATCACCAAAGAATCTTCAGAGCTTAAAACAGTTTTTTCTTTTTTCTCTTACATACTAAAACAGGCACGAGCCAATTCAAAACAGCTCCTCTTTTTCTGTCAGCAGTTTTGACATTTCCATTGTCGTTCTGCAAATTATGAATCTGAGGTGCCAATTGTATCTCTGGCCTCTAAATTTTGCACCCTTGCCTGGAAGTTCACACTACTGTATAAAAGAAGAACTGGATATTCCTCTATCTGTACTGATACCAGCATTTAATAGAAAGAGCGTAGCTGCAGTCTCTGCTGGCATAACTTGTCTTGTCCCTTTTCGCTTCTACCTTTTAGAGCCTGATGGGTTGGAGAAGTGAAAGCCTGCTCATCATTTTGTGACATTTTAGTCATCTCAGTAAATTTAATATTGATTTTCTTTCTCTGCAAAACTGGATGAAGAATCTTAAAAAGTACATCTAAAATTGGTCTATCACTTTGGTTTGCACGTGTTCTCATTAAATAAAGAATAGATTAAAGCGGATCTATGGAGATTCCATCGCAAAATCAGTGATGGAAAGTAGAAGATAAAGTAATAGGTGAGAATGCAGAATAACATTAACATTTTTATTTCAAAAATGCAGTTTTGACATTACTGCTATCTTTCTGTAAATTATGAGGACCAGAGAGGTATTCGCCCTCTTAATTTTTTACTTGAATTACTAAGCATATTCCTATTTATGCATTCCACTGTATCTATTGCTCTTCTCTTATTCACCTATACATACATATGAAAGAATGGAACATTTCTTTTATCTAGTATATCTGGCCTAAGGGCTCAAATACATAAATTTGAAAGAAAGTCTCACCTATAACATTCTTCTTTAAGGTCATTATTTTCCCATAGGAAAATAACCTAGCAGCTGAGACTCTCATTATCTTTTCTGAGTTTGTCTAACCGCCCAGGCTCATCTGAACTCTTTTGCCTGTAAAATATCAAGAGCAGAGTGCAATTAGCCCCCTTACATTTTTTTTTAATTTGATTTGATTATTTGGTGTTATTTATTTAAACTTGTTTAAAATTAAAAACTAATTAAAATAGCTGAGAAAGGAAGAGAAAGTCAGGGTTGCTATCTAAAATTTTCTCACCTGCTCAGCTTTTCTTTATACCCTTCGCAAAGTTTCTCTTTTTCTTTGGCCAATTGTATATTTTTATTTGTAAGCTCCTGAATTTTTAGTTCCAGCTCCTCTTTTTTGCCAGAAGTTTTGATATTTCCATTGTCTTCCTGCAAATTATGAAGACCGGAGAGAAATTAGCCCCCTTAGGAGTTTTTTACTTGAATTACTAAGCATATTCCTATTTATGCATTCCACTGTATCTATTGCTCTTCTCTTATTCACCTATACATACATATGAAAGAATGGAACATTTCTTTTATCTAGTATATCTGGCCTAAGGGCTCAAATACATAAATTTGAAAGAAAGTCTCACCTATAACATTCTTCTTTAAGGTCATTATTTTCCCATAGGAAAATAACCTAGCAGCTGAGACTCTCATTATCTTTTCTGAGTTTGTCTAACCGCCCAGGCTCATCTGAACTCTTTTGCCTGTAAAATATCAAGAGCAGAGTGCAATTAGCCCCCTTAGGTTTTTTTTTTAATTTGATTTGATTATTTGGTGTTATTTATTTAAACTTGTTTAAAATTAAAAACTAATTAAAATAGCTGAGAAAGGAAGAGAAAGTCAGGGTTGCTATCTAAAATTTTCTCACCTGCTCAGCTTTTCTTTATACCCTTCGCAAAGTTTCTCTTTTTCTTTGGCCAATTGTATATTTTTATTTGTAAGCTCCTGAATTTTTAGTTCCAGCTCCTCTTTTTTGCCAGAAGTTTTGATATTTCCATTGTCTTCCTGCAAATTATGAAGACCGGAGAGAAATTAGCCCCCTTAGGAGTTTTTTACTTGAATTATCAACCTTTTTATTCAATTACAACACGTTAAAAATACCTTCGTGTGTGTAAATACAGAGGAAATAATACTTTAATCAATTATCTTCCTTTTTTTTATATACATTCCACGAAAGGCACAAACAAATTCAAAATGATTTTCAGAAGCAAATCATTTTGGATGTAGAATATGGGGAAGGTTCTCACTTCTCACAAATGTCTGTCAACATATCCCAACAAGTTGCTTCCTCAGTGATTAAGGCAGTTCCTTGTTTATGAGGAGCACAAGGCAGTCATTATGAAAGGTTCTGTTTAAAAATCAAATTCAACTGTTGCTATTCCCACCTTATTTCCCAAACTCTACTAGAATATAATTTCCGTCACTTGTTTGATAAAATGGCCAGTCCTATTGCCAATGTAGAAATTATGAATGTTTTATTGAAAGTGTGAACTTAATAGGATTATGCAAAGATTTGATGAACTATGCCAAGGCTTACATATAACTCTGGCCCCTCGCTCTCTTCAGATCTACTTCCAGTCTTCCAGTTTTTGTCTGAACAATCTAGAGAAGCCAAAATACATCACAAATCAGGAACATCTTTAAACTTAAATCCTGGCCCACGGGCATTTCTGGACATCTGGAAACCTGGCAGTTCTGTGAAGAATGAAAAACATAAAATGAATTTTAGATGTTTGCTTGATAATTTTCTTCATTTCGTGGTCATGAGAAGAATTACATGAATTTGTTTTCCATAAATTCTCTGTCATGTTAGTTTAAAGAAGATATTAATTGAAACTTCCTCTTTAGAAAAGAGTCTGGGGCATAGACAAGCATATTTGAGCATATTAAAATCATGCATGTCAAGAAAACCACATGTTTACTGGACCTGTGCCTCTCCTGCTTGGTACTGGCCGCACAGAAGGTGACACGAGGCTGGCTCCAGGGGATTACTAATGCTTCTTTGTTGGAAGGGGTCTTCCCTGCCGCCTTGAAAGAGGCGGTGGTGAGACCTCTCCTCAAGAAGCCTTCCCTGGACCCAGTTGTTTTAGGTAATTATCGTCCGGTCTCCAACCTTCGCTTTGTGGCGAAGGTTGTAGAGAGTGTGGTGGCACGTCAATTACCCCAGTACCTGGATGTCTATCTAGACCCATTCCAGTCCGGCTTCCGGCCCGGATACAGCACGGAGACGGCTTTGGTTGCGTTGGTTGATGATCTCTGGAGGGCCAGGGATAGGGGTTATTCCTCTGCCTTGGTCCTATTAGACCTCTCAGCGGCTTTTGATACCATCGACCATGGTATCCTGCTGCACCGGTTGGAGGGATTGGGATTGGGAGTGGGAGGCACCGTTTATCGGTGGTTCTCCTCCTATCTCTCTGACCGGTCGCAGACGGTGTTGACGGGAGGGCAGAGGTCGACCTCGAGACACCTCACTTCTGGGGTGCCGCATGGGTCGATTCTCTCGCCCCTCCTGTTCAACATCTATATGAAGCCGCTGGGTGAGATCATCAGTGGCTTCGGTGTGAGGTATCAACTGTACGCTGATGATACTCAGCTGTACTTTTCCACACCGGGCCACGCCAACGAAGCAGTCGAAGTGCTGTCCCGGTTTCTGGAGGCCGTATGGGTCTGGATGGGGAGAAACAGGCTCAAGCTCAATCCCTCCAAGACAGAGTGGCTGTGAATGCCGGCACCCCGGTACAGTCAGCTTGTCGTGTCCCACTCCTCCGCTGACGGCCGGTTCAGGGAAATCCGAACCAGGCTTGCCTCTGCAGCTCTGCCCAAAGTCCTAGCAAAGTCCTCAGAGCAGGCAGGAGACCAGTAAGTGACTTCAGCAAGATAAGTTCGACTTTGCCTGACTCAGAGACTGCCAGAAAGCAGATCCTTTATATAGGCCATGGGGTGTGGCTCCATGATTCAGCACTCATTAAGGCCTGCCCCTCCCTTCCTTCTGTTGCCTCCGCCTATCCAATCTTCTGATGCGAGGGTCACTCCAATCAGCTGTTGTTGGAAGTAAACTTTCCTCAGGCTCACATGCTGTGGAGGAGGGGAGGGTCTAGCTGCTCCGTTTGCCTGGGCATGGAGCCAGGGCTGGGGCAGGATGCTCCCTCCTCTGCAGCCTGCTTGGGCATGGAGCCAGGGCTGGGACCGGAGGTGTCCTCCTCTGCAGCTTGTCTGGGCATGGAGCCAGAACTGGGGCCGGGAGGCATACATTCCTCCGTGTTCGGGAGCAGATAAGCAGACCCCGGCTGCGGTGAGAGCGGACAAGACACAATACAGCTGCAGCCACGGCTGACTGTTGGGGGCGAGTCACTGGCCCCAATGGAAAGGGTGCATAACTTGGGTGTTCTCCTGGATGGACGGCTGTCTTTTGAAGAACATTTGACGGCCGTCTCCAGGAGAGCTTTTTACCAGGTTCGCCTGGTTCGCCAGTTGCGCCCCTTCCTAGACCGGGATGCCCTATGCACAGTCACTCATGCTCTCGTGACATCTCGCCAGGATAACTGCAATGCTCTCTACATGGGGCTTCCCTTGAGGAGCACCCGGAGGCTCCAGTTAGTCCAGAATGCGGCTGCGCGGGTGATAGAGGGAGACCCTCGTGGCTCCCATGTGACACCACTCCTGCGCAGACTGCACTGGCTACCTGTGGCTTTCCGGGTGCGCTTCAAGGTTTTGGTAACCATCTTCAAAGGGCCTTCTCTGTGGGGGCCCCCACCCTCTGGAATGAACTTCCCCTGGGACTCCGTCAACTTCCCCACCTTCGAACCTTTCGCCACGAGCTTAAGACACATCTATTTATTTGCGCAGGACTGGGCTAGGATTTTAATTTAATGTAGTTTTAATGGGGTTTTATTATTTTAATTATAAATTTTAATTCAGCCTTATATAATACGTTTTTTAATTAGTGTTTTATTTTGTATTTATATTTGTGTATTTGTGTTTTTAATAGGCTGTAAACCGCCCTAAGTCCCTTGGGAGATACGGCGGTATAAAAATGTGATTAAATAAAAAATAAATAAATGAGCACAAACATGTGCAACTCCCAATTTATTGCTGTAGATGTTCAATACAGGCAATAAAGATTATTCACGCTGGGATGGAAAAAGAAAGATCTAGTTTTAGTTAATTTGTTTAGGAAATGTAAAACACAGTGGTTCAACAAAATACGAATCATCTACATTTTATTTCACTGCTAGTGATATTGTATGTGGCCAAAGAAAGTAGCTAATGTGGCAAAGAAGGAACCAACCAAGAATCAGCATGAACTCTAATAATTGCCATTCTTTAATAGAAATTACAAATAAACTACTTTGTATTGAATGGATGTGTGTGTATGAACTTCATATATGTAATAGAAATATAAAGTGAACATAAATACTATATAAAATATGCTGCACATGTTCTGTCTGTCTGTCTCTACCTACCTACCCTATCATCCATCCATCCATCCATCCATCCATCTACCTCCCTCCCTCCCTCCCTAAAATTTCTATATGTTCCACCACTTCTCACAAATGTCTAACTTCTCACAAATGTCTTGTAACAAATGGTTGTTAAAGAAAAACCGCAAATAAAACTTATACAAAAAAAACCCAAAACACTGGAAGCCTGTTCTGTCCCCTCCCAGTCTCAGCCACGCAAGCTGGCTAAACGAGCCAGTAATTGAGTTCACATCTGCTATCCGTCCTGGCAGGGAATCTGCAGCTGCCTGCCAAAGTCTCCCTTTTATCTTGGGGTTGACAGGCAACCAGGAAGTCAGCAGTCCAGGCCGAAGGTTCAGTTCAATTCTCCACGAGTCAAAGAGTTCAATTCACTTCACGAGTCAAAGAGTTCAGCTCAATTTTTGCTTGTCATGGAGCAGAAGAGCAGCCAGGGCTGCTTTTATACTCTGTGGGGTGTGGCTCCGTGACTCAGCACTTCCTAGGCCTGCCCCACCCCTGCTTCTGTTCTTCCTGCCTCTCCTGCCTATGAAACATAGGGTCCAGCCAGGCCTGATTGCCATCAGCCAGGTCTGGAGGCATGGCCTGGGGGGGGAAAGAGTCAGGGGATGGAGGCCTAGTTATCTCCTCCACCTGGCCTGCCTCTGGCTCCTGGAGCTGAGCCAGGGAAACCGGTGCTCCAGAGGTAGAATAGAATAGAATAGAATAGATTTTTTTATTGGCCCAGTGTGATTGGACACACAAGGAATTTGTCTTGGTGAATATGCTCTCAGAGTACATAAAAGAAAAGATACCTTCATCAAGGTACAACATTTACAACACAAATGATGGTCAATATATCAATATAAATCATAAGGATTCCCAGCAACAAAGTTACAGTCATAAGTGGAAAGAGATTGGTGATGGGAACGCTGAGAAGATTAATAGTAGTGCAGATTTAGTAAATAGTTTGACAGTGTTGAGGGAATTATTTGTTTAGCAGAGTGATGGCCTTTGGGAAAAAACTGTTCTTGTGTCTAGTTGTTCTGGGGTGCAGTGCTCTATAGCGTCGTTTTGAGGGTAGGAGTTGAAACAGTTTATGTCCAGGATGTAAGGGATCTGTAAATATTTTCACGTCCCTCTTCTTGATTCATGCCGTCTACAGGTCCTCAATGGAAGGCAGGTTGGTAGCAATTATTTTTCTGCAGTTCTAATTATCCTCTGAAGTCTGTGTCTTTCTTGTTGGGTTGCAGAACCAAACCAGACAGTTATAGAGGTGCAAATGACAGACTCAATAATTCCTCTGTAGAACTGAATCAGCAGCTCCTTGGGCAGTTTGAGCTTACTGAGTTGGCGCAGAAAGAACATTCTTTGGTGTCCTTTTTTGATGATGTTTTTTATGTTAGCTGTCCATTTTAGACCTTGCCATATGATAGAACCTAGAAATTTAAAGAATAGAACAGAACAGAACAGAACAGAATAGAACAGAACAGAATAGAACAGAACAGAATTTTATTGGCCAAGTGTGATTGGAAACACAAGGAATTTGTCTTGGTGCATATGCTCTCAGTGTACATAAAAGAAAAGATACGTTCATCAAGGTACAACATTTACAACGCAACTGATGGTCACTATATCAATATAAATCATAAGGATTCCCAGCAACAAGTTACAGTCATACAGTCATAAGTGGAAAGAGATTGGTGATGGGAACTATGAGAAGATTAATAGTAGTGCAGATTCAGTAAATAGTTTGACAGTATTGATGGAATTATTTGTTTAGCAGAGTGATGGCCTTGGGGAAAAAACTGTTCTTGTGTCTAGTTGTTCTAGTGTGCAGTGCTCTATAGCGACGTTTTGAGGGTAGGAGTTGAAACAGTTTATATCCAGGATGCGAGGGGTCTTTAAATATTTTCACGGCCCTCTTATTTTATTTATTTATTTATTTTATTCAAATTTCTATATCGCCCTATCTCCCGAAGGACTCAGGGCGGTTTACAGCCTTATAAAACATAAAGTATAAAATAAATACATGTTAAAACAACATTTAAAAAACTTATTCCATTAGGCCAAATTTAAAACTATAGTTAAAAAGTTTTAAAAACCCTATTTAAAATTAATTTTAAAATTAAACCCTAGGCCAGCCCTGCACAAATCAATAGATGTGTCTTAAGCTCGCGGCGGAAGGTTCGAAGCTCAGGAAGTGGACGTAATCCTGGGGGGAGCTCGTTCCAGAGGGTGGGGGCCCCCACAAAGAAGGTCCTTCCCCTGGGTGTCGCAAGTCGGCACTGCCTGGCGGACGGCACCCTAAGGAGTCCCTCCCTGTGAGAGCGTACAGGTCGGTGGGAGGTAGTTGGTGGCAGCAGGCGGTCCCGTAAATAACCCGGCCCTATGCCATGGAGCGCTTTGAAGATGGTAACCAAAACCTTGAAGCGCACCCGAAAGGCCACAGGTAGCCAGTGCAATCTGTGCAGGAGAGGTGTCACGTGGGAGCCACGAGGGGCTCCCTCTATTAACCGCGCAGCTGCGTTCTGAACCAACTGAAGCCTCTACTTGATTCATGCAGTATACAGGTCCTCAATGGAAGGCAGGTTGGTAGCAATTATTTTTTCTGCAGTTCTAATTATCCTCTGAAGTCTGTGTTTTTCTTGTTGGGTTGCAGAACCGAACCAGACAGTTATAGAGGTGCAAATGACAGACTCAATAATTCCTCTGTAGAACTGAATCAGCAGCTCCTTGGGCAGTTTGAGCTTACTGAGTTGGTTTCTACTGTTTCTATTGTTGATACTGTTTCTACTGTTACTGTTTCTACTGTTGATACTGTTGATACTGTTTCTACTGTTGATACTGTTTCTACTGTTTCTACAGTTGATACTGTGTTGTCTAGTATTGTGAGAGGTGGAAGTATGGAAGGGTTTCTCCTAAAGTCTACCACCATTTCTACGGTTTTGAGTGTGTTCAGTTCCAGATTGTTTCAGTCGCACCATAAGGCTAGTCATTTGACTTCTCGTCTATATGTGGATTCGTCATCATCTCGAATGAGACCAATCACTGTTGTGTCATCTGCGAACTTCAGTAGCTTAACAGATGGATCATTGGAGATGCAGTCATTGGTATACAGAGAGAAGAGAAGTGGAGAGAGCACACAGCCTTGGAGGGCCCCTGTGCTAATTGTACAGGTATTTGATGTGGTCTTGCTTAGCTTCACCTGCTGCTTCCTGTTTGTTAGGAAGCTTGTGATCCACTTACAAGTCTGTTCCGGTACCTGTAGCTGGTTTAGCTTAGTTAGAAGAGTGTCTGGAATGATGGTATTGAATGCTGAACTAAAGTCTACAAAGAGAACCCTTGCATAGGTCTTTGGAGACTCAAGATGTTGTAGGATGTAGTGCAGAGCCATAAGGTAAGTCCTGATGGCCCTTCCCACTCACTTTCCGAGTCACTTTCTGGCAGGGGGCCCGGCTCGGGGGGCGCAGACCCAACAGAGCCACAAAATCTGGGTAGGCATAGCTGGGTCATGTGACTGGGTGGGAATGAGTGACGTTGAGTTGGCCACATCCACCCAGGTTTTGTGGCTCCCGGGTGTTTTGTTTTCTGTGGGAAACAGGTCCAAATGGCTCTTTGAGTATATAAGGTTGCAGAAATAGGTGGCCAAGCTAACTGCCTGAAGGACCCCATCCCTTCACTGGGAGTCCAGGCACTTCAGCGGTGTGCTGGATTCATATTAGTGTTCCGTGGGGTTGAAAATTATGAATGTAATGATCCCTGAGGTCCAAAAGGTTGGTGACCCCTGGTTTAGACCTAGATGGAGCAACTATCCAAGGAAGAAAATAAATGGGTGGAAAAAAGGCTCAGCACATAGTACAGATACACAGAATCAGGTTGAAGAGAAATTGCATAGGATTTTTTTTTTACTTAGCTCCTATAATATTAAAATCCAGACCATCCAATGAAACTATATATTCTTCATTTAGGTCATGGCTAACTGTGAAATTGGATATCACAATACAAAAGGATGGCCAGCAATCTAAACGTTTTTAGAGGATTTTACATAAATGTATGAAGAATGGCACAGAAACGAAGTAGGCTGGTCAAAGTGCTTTTATCCTATCTAGCATAGAAATAATGTTTAGCCTTGTCTATCCCTCCTCCACTAGTCCCAGAAGGCAGTAAGCATGTTTGCTGATCAGGCACTTGGGGGCCTAAATCAAAATGTCTATTCTATGAATTAAAAGACTTCTTTAAAAATAATAATGTATCCAATTTATATTGCCCAATTTAGAGATACTGTTTTAGAAGAAAAGACAGAAGTTTGAGGCACATTCCTTGCACAAGCATCTTCTGTAAGAAATGTGGATTAAAGTCTCTTTTCTCTGGGGTTGTTAAAGAAGTCCTGTTGACTGGTTCTGCTGGAATAGTGCTTCAAGGTAAACGCACTGAATTAATTGGTGAAGGGCTATGAACCCACAACATGATTTCTATGCTGATTTCAGAAAAGACAATGGAAAATTAAAATGCCCAAAACAATTTTTCTTCCTGTCACCCAGTAATCAAAACAGAATCCTGCTACCAACAGAGATATTTCAATCCTGGTTGATTTGTAATAATCTGATGTCAGGCAAATGCAGGGCAGCTGAAACCTCACCATCTACATTTCTGACCGGGAACCTGCAGGATGACTGCAGTAGTAAGCCCCCCTTAGCTCCACAGAACTTATTCTTAAATCGTAGGTGTGCCCGTGTGTGGGAGAAAATCACAAGCTACCAAATGCACAGCTTAAATCTTACGTCAGCCATGAGTTCGCCGAGCGGTCATTCCCTTCTCCCTTCCATGCCCAACGCTTTGATGCGGTCGCAGCTCCCAGGCACTTAGACGAGCTAACGCGGACACGGCAGGCGCCACCAACACGGGTCGCCAGGGGACCGCTGAGGAGCCCATCGCCATCGTCGTGCCCAAGAGCCGGAGTTGGTGATCGAGGAGGAGCCCGGCCGGAGGGTGGACATGGGCGATTCTTGCCTGGGCCAGCTACTGCGGCTAAGAAGAGCCTTTCCTCCTCCCTTACCCGCATCGCTTACCGCCCCTCCACCGCAGCACCGGCGAACTGCGAGCAGAGAGGAACCAACGGACTTCTATGAGGTAAATAAAAACCGCCACTTTCGTCCCGCCTCTGGAAGCCAGTACTCCGCATCTGATTGGTTCCCGGATTCCCTCTGGCTCTTCTCCTCCCATCCAAAGCAAAAGGGGCGGGGAAATGACACCCGCCTGTCTAATTTTACCGACACACACAAGCACAAGTACTCCGGAGGGGGGAGGGACTGACTAACAACGACGCATGCGCCGCTGAAGAACCTCGTCTCTCCCTCTATGCGCGAGGAAAGCGGGAGATCGCGTGCTTGTGACAAACTGTCAGACCGGTTGAATTGGTGCTGGGGGGTGGGTGGGTTCGTCTTCCTTGCACGACAACGACTTGCGAGGAAGGACGAACTCTCATCGGCAAACTCCTCCATTTCCAAAGCCCTAGTCTTTCTTAGGCTAGTTTGCGTGGCCTTCGGACACCCAGTCGCCTAGAATTTTCGGGGTTGTCCTTGGTGCTGTGGCTGCGTTCAACTCTTCATTAGACTGAGAAGGGCATCATTCCCGAGGTTTTTTTATATTATTTTTTCATAAAATGCCTTTGGGACTCCTAAACAAGTCGGCAGTTTTTCCCTTTGGAGATCAATTAGATTTTTGCATATCCATTGGCAAAGCACCTGTCTCGATAAGAGACTCTTATTATCAAACTGGCCAGGTTTTACAGTTTTAGTGCAAAAGCCATTTGATACTGCATTGCCTGCTTGTTATATGTTTGCCCTTTCTTGCAACAGCTGAAACCTTTGGTCCTAGCACTGCCTTCCTCAACTGGGAGGAGACATCTTTGCCTTCAGAGTCGTCAGCTTCTTACAGCCAGATACCTTTGGAATAATTCAGAGGCTCTGAGCGTGGATAATGAAGGGTTTTTTAGCACTTCTATGGAAATATGTGTATATGTGCCCCTAAACTCAAATATAAAATTTGCAGGCTCTCTTAGTGGAGAATAAGAATCCGACAAACTGTTACAATCAAAGAGATTTATTCCCCTTCCCAGTCGGTTCACATTGACTGAATGCAAATTCTTCATTTATTGGGATCAGTTTGATTTTGTTGGACAGCAGATCACACAGTAGTGATTCCTTTTTATTTAAGAGACTAATGTGGACATCTGATACACAACATCCCTGGGTGGGTCAGTGCATAACAATAAAACAGCATAATAATAAAATATAAAAGCCAACAAAATGATAGTAACCATGATACTGCATATCATACCAGCAAAACCATTCTCCCTTTATACCTGGTCTCTAGACTCAAACTATCCCATGCATTGGAGGAAGAATCGGCTGTTTGCGGGGTCCTTATCACCCAAAAGGGGATGGAGAGAGCATGCTGGAACTCATAGAAAATCCTCTTTCACTTGGCAGGGGCAGCTGGGAGAAAGGTGCACTAACTAGGTCTCACTGGGTGACAACATCTAAGCAAGGAGACCTGGAGGCACCCACTCTATCTGGCTTGATTGGATAGGCATGTACCCCCAGAAAGAGGCCTTCTTGTAAGTATCCTCCTTCTGTGATACTCGTGGCTTGAAAAGTGATAACTTTGTATTAAATCTGAGAAAAAAAATGAAAGTCCATGCAGCATGATGGCCAAAGAAAGACTAGCTGTACAGGCCATTACATGAGTCCAGCTATGAAGGGACCAAGTAGGAGGGACTGTGAACAAACCCTCTTAGTCAAGGAATGGGAGGAAATGGCTCTGTGCAAAGCCAGCTAGCCACAGCTACCAGTCGCTCCTGGAGCAACAGTTGTGAATCCAGAGTGAGGTACACCGCATTCCTCCCTACCCCAAAATTCACAGCCTTCAAGCACTGTGTAAGCACATGAATAGCATGGTCTGAGCGATCAGGGTTCGTGGCTGCTCCTTTTAAATACCAGCAGTAGATGTAACCATTAGGTGAGGTCATTTGGCAGGATGTGGTGTAGTACAGTATTCTGTGGTCCTTTGCAAGCTCTTTTCTTTCAGCGTAACCTAGAATGGAAAGAATGAAAGGTTTTCTTTGCTGGTGCCCAAATACTAAGCTGTCTTTGCTGCAGAATCAGTGAGCCTGCCCAGAACGCCGGTTTCTAGAAAAATGCCTTGGGAGGAAAGCGGCTCCTGGCATGGAGATGAAGTGCTCCAGGGGTGAAATGCTCCCAGTTGGGACTGGATCACGCGATCCAGTATCGATGGCGGCGGGTTGTTCAGAGAACTGGTAGCAAAATCCTCCCCTCACCGCCCATGCCTCGCTGTTCCACTTCTCTGTCCCTGAAGCTCTCAATGGTGATATAGCTGCAAATGGCCTTAAATGACTGCTGCGGCGCTTCAAAGGGCCGCACTACAGCTGATCAGCACTGTAGGCGGCTAGTAGACCGGTGCCTATATTTTAAAGAAGGTAGACCGGTGCCTCCCAAAAAAAGGCAATTAGTAGACCAGTGCCTCTATTTTTAAAGAAGGTAGACTGGTGCGCTCCCAAGTTTTGTATACTTTATTATTTTTATTATTTATTATTATTGGACATGCTCATTCAGTCACCTGACCACTAAGCCACGCCCACCAATTAAGCCACGCCCACAGAACCGGTAGGGAAAATTTTTAGATGTGCTCCATTTCACGTGGGGGGAGTAGAGCCTGGCTTCTTCCCTTACAAACGGAGTGACAAGGGGCTCGTGCTCCTCTCCAGCCTCTTTGATCATCTGGGGAGATCACTGGGTAGAAAAGCAAGCAAAGCTTCCTATCCTTGGCATGTGCTGCAGTATGGCTTGATGGCTTGGTAGTGCTGCAGCCTGCTCTGGGCTACAAATTCAAGGTTAGACCAATTCTGGTGGTCTGCCCCAGATACCTTTGATTTCTGATGGGAGCCTGATTTGCCAGTGATCTTGGTCTCTTTGCACAATTGCTTCTGAATAGCAAATTTCTTTGAGTGGCTCCTTTGGTTGTAACTTTACTTTGTTATTCAAAGTAAATCGATCTGATGGGATAAATCTGATATGTTTATGTGTCTCTGTGTGTGTGTTTTTGGCCAAGTGTCAGGTACCAGCCAGGTGCAACGTAAGTGGCTTTTTGAGAACCCAAAGACAATGAACACACCAGTTAATAAGGAGATTTGAGGGTTTATTAAGAACCTGTGACAGACAAATGAAATACAAGGCAAGAAAGCATCATGTCCAAAGGTGCTTTTTCAAGAGACAACCGGACTTTCTTGTTTTTTCTTTGAAGACATTTTGCTTCTAATCCAAGAAGCTGTTTCAGCTTTGACTGGATGGTGGGGAATGAAAGGATTTATATTCCTTTTTTTAAAAATTTGAATTTATATCCCGCCCTTCTCCGAAGACTCAGGGCGGCTTACATTGTGTAAGGCAATAGTCTCATCCTATTTGTATATTTATATACAAAGTCAACTTATTGCCCCCCCAACAATCTGGCTCCTCATTTTACCTACCTTATAAAGAGTGGAAGGCTGAGTCAACCTTGGGCCTGGTGGGACTCAAGCCTGCAGTAATTGTAATTCCAGGCAGCTGTGTGTTAATAACAGGCTGCATTAGCCTGGTGAGCCAGGTCCCAGCTTTTCCTTACAGAAAGCTGGTCATCTGCATTCTTTTAGAGAGTTGTTGAGGCCACCTTGTCTGTGTCTTAGGGTCATCTGGTAGTGCAAATGGGTATGGAGCCTTTTTGGAACTGCTGAAAGTGTTCCTGATTTTCTGGGAATCCAGTCATACTCCCATACTATGAAGACTCATGATCTTTCTTCAGCTGCTGGGAACTCCATTTCAAGCAACGGAGATACTTTGAGGTCCTGGGTGTATAGCTCTGAGTGCTCCAACCCACTGCAGAGCTCAGTGCTGCAAGGGCAATTTCACGGTTTCAAGTGTGGCACCCAAATTCCATGGTCATGGCAGGACCAGAGCATGGCTCATAAGGATCAGATGGGCATAGAAGTCTGAGAACTTTCCTGATAAGGCACCCCTTCCCTTCCACATAGGCTGCATTGTTATGCTGGCAATGCTGCAGTCAGAGAGCACTCCTGATTTTGGTTGATTCCTTTTCACCTTCAAAGCTTCCAGCTTTCACATCTGGCTTTTCGATGAGAGCTGCATGTGGTTCTCTATATCATTTTATACAGGCAGCTCAGTTGATTCCAAAGAAACAAAAGGATCAACAGTGAAAATCCATTTGAAATAGTCTAAAAGAGTACAGCACATGCCGAAACAGTGGACAAACCTGTAAGAATCAGGTGAAAACGAGACTTCCGGTTTGGCACCGTAGGTGATGGCGGTGATCTTTACGATCACCAACCTCTGGTTTATGTGGAATCGCTAGGACAGCTTAAATCTGCTGCCCAGCGGTTCGGAAAACCCCCTCTTCGGGAGAAGGAGAAGGGGTGAGCTGAGGGCAGAGGTTGAATTTCCCTAAAGCCCCTGAGAAAAAAGGGGTTTGAAGGGTTAAGTTCCCTCCAGTAACCCGAAGTGCTCCAGATCCGAGGATTCTTCTGCTTGGGCGGAACCAATCACCACGACCAAACGCCGAGATTTATTTTGGACAATAAAGGATTATACCGGACAGAACGAAAGTGGGAGAACTTTAAGCAAGTAGCCAAGCCGATTCCCCGATACTTTGTAACAAGCTTGAAAACAGCAAGAAAATGGAGGCGAATTGTTAACAAGTTAACGAGTGGAAAGCGAAAGTGATACTTTCAGCGTGTGCCTCTGCAGTTGGTAATTTGCATGTTACTTGCTGCTTTAACTCTTTGCTGCCTGCTGATAGAATCTAGGGAGATTTTTTAAATACTGCTTTAAAAGACTGTGTTTCTCAGAAGTTAAGAAGATTTAAAGTGAATATTAAGTTGGAAATAAATAAATAAATAATTTTATAGAAGATGGCAGCCAAACAATTAAAGTCTACTGTAACAAAGAGCTCTGGAACTTTATCAGCTGGTGCCTCTCCAGCTCATACAGCAGAGACTAGAACATTGAATTTAGAGGCGTTACAAGAGAACTTAAAAGGCTTTATAGAAGAAAAATTTAAAGTTATAACTGATGAGATGTCTGAAATGAAAGAGCAGATATCAGAAATTCAAGTGGGAAATAAAGAAGTTAAAGAAGGATTTGTAATGGCAGTACAAAGTTTGGCAACGAATGTGATTTTATTGGAAGAGGAGGTTGAAGTAATTAAGCAACATAATTCAAAATTAGAAAATAAAATGGATGAATTTCAAAGTAAAATGGAAAAGACAGAGGATGAAATAGTTTTGATACAATACAGAAATATGGAATTTGCTCTTAGAATCCGAGGTTTGAAAGAAAATAAGGAAGAGAATTTAAGCCGAATTTTTTCTGAAGTATTTGCTGAGATATTAGCAGCTCGTCCAGCAGATGTGGCTTATCAAATTGAAAAAATATATCGTGTGAATTCTTGGATAGCAAGGCAAAAAAAGTTGCCAAGGGATGTTGTTATTTATTTTACAAACAGAATAGTGAGAAATCAGATTTTGCAAGCTTCATATAAGGGGGAGAAGATTCAGATTGCTGGTCAAGATATCTTGATATTAAAGGAAATTCCACCAAAAATGTTAAGGGCTAGGAAGGAATTTGCCTTCCTGGTGAATGAACTTAAAAAACATCAGATTGAATATAGATGGGATATTCCAACTGGTATAATAGTATATTATGCAGGGAAAGTACATTGTTTCAATACGGTTGGAAAAGCAAGAGAATTTTATGTTGAGGTATTAAAAGTTGGAAGTCTTCCCCCATTGGAAGCTAGAAGAAGGGAGGCTGAAGTGAAGGAAAGAGAAGTGAAGCAGGTACAAGAACAGATTGTGATGGAAGAAGATTTATTACAAGTGTTGGAAATACCTACGACGGGTTTAGATTCAAAAGAACAAAGGCTGACTAGAGCTGCTGCTAAACGCAAGGAACAAGAGATGAAGGCACAACAACAACTGGCAACTACTACAATGGAAACAGTGGGAGGAGCAAGGCCTAAAGTAAATGTGATCTGCTGGTGTTCCAAAAGTTTCCTTTGGCCGATAATGGCAATTAAACTATTATCTTGGAATGTTAATGGCCTGAATTCACCAGAAGAGAAGGAAAGTATTTCATTATTGAAATAATTTAAAATGACATTACCTGTTTACAAGAAATACATATTAGATCTTGCTAAATGTTGGAGATGCGATTGTGAAGATGCTACTTATTACCATATATGGTGGACTTGTAAAAAAGTTAAAGTATTTTGGATTAAAGGCTGTTGGATCATGCACAATATTTTGAAAAGAAGATTAAGTTTACTCCGCAGTTCTTTCTACTAGGAATAATTATGGACTATACAGCTATAGAGACTAAATTGATTTTGAACTTAATAACAGTCGCAAGACTTTTGATTGCTCAGTATTGGAAGAAAGAAGAATTACCTACAATCGAAGAATGGACAAAACAAAACAACAAATGGACACTCAAAGTATCAAATCTGGCAGAGATGACAAAAATCTTCGCTTACTTGAAAGACTATATACTAGAAAAATATATTTTAGAATGGAAAATGTGGATTGATTATATTTAAAATAAGTATCAGATAAAAAAAAAATATCGAATAGCATATGAGTAAATTTAGGAAATATTTTGTATTAGATATATTTTTGAAGGAGAGGGGAATTGAGAGTGTGACTAAGTGTGGTGTGACTAAAGATTATAATTTAGGAATTATTTTGGATTATGATTGTTAGTTTTGATACCCTGCATTTTGTTCTGGGAAGTCGGGGTGGGGGTGGGGGTAAGGGGAGGGAATTGGGGGTTGAGGGTAGAGATGGAGTGATGGTTAATGTACAGGGATTATTGAAGAAATATAATTAATGTAGGGTCGGGTCTGCGTAGTTACCATTTTAGAACGATGGGGAGGGAGAAAAGAGAGAGTAGGAGGTAGGAAAGAGGAGAAGAGGAAGGAAGAGGGATAGTAGAGAGAGAAGGAAGGTGTAGGGTGGAGGGAGGAGTGGATGTAGATAAGAGAAGGAGAGGAAGGTTTGGAAAGTAAAAGAAGGTAGAAGAGGGAAGAGTGTTAAAAAAGGTGGTGGTGACTGGGCAAGCCCGACTAATTGTATATAACTGTACATTGGATGAATTATTTGATATGATTGTAAAAATAAAACTTTTTATTAAAAAAAAAAAAAAAAAGAATCAGGTGAAAACACGGCATTTCTCTGAAGAGCAGGGCTGCAGATGTTTCTGGATTCCATCTCCCAAGAGAAGACCCACGAGCTGGGAGTTTGCACCCCAAAACTACTCCAGCAGAGATGATACAGTATTCACGGTGTGTTCTGTTCCCCCTCCCCACTTCACAGAGCAAACGCAAGACGCATGACTCCCGGTCTTTTTATTTGCTACAGACCTGATTTTCTTCAGCTGAGGAAATACCTGGCAGTGACCGTGCAAAGGCCTGCCAAGTTTTGAGTCCGTTATCTCGTGTCCAAGATCCGTTGCCAAAACTCACTGACAAAGCTCTTTAACCCTCCAACAACCGAGCTGCAGTGCACCCTTGGTAGCTTTTTTGTCTGTCACAAGGGCCACATGCAGCTCCACCCACTTTTATACCCTGTGAGGTGTGGTTCAGTGACTCAGTAATCCCTGAGCCTGCCACACCTTTTCCTCTGCTGCGCACGCTTATCCTTACGTCGCTGCCTCGGATCCACCCAGGATTGATCGTCAGCAGCTGGGACTTGAGGCATTGCCAGGGAGGAGGAGGAGGTGCGAGAGGAGGCCTTGTCAGCTCCTCCTCCTGGCCTGCAGCTGGAACTTGGGGCAGTGCCAGCGAGGAGGGTCCTGGCGAGGGAGGCCTTGCTGGCTCCTCTCCCTCACTTTCCGAGTCACTCTCCTCCATGGGAACAGGCTCGAGGGCCAGAGTCACAACACAGTACTTCTCATCAAGATGCTTTAGAAATCCTTACTAAGGATAAATCTGTCTTATTCCTTTCCTAAATATGATGAGCTAAGTGATCATTGCTTGTTTAAGATATCTCTTTGAGTTCATGTGGGGGTGATTTCCAGACCTTCTGATCCATAAACTAACTTCTTAGTTATAGAATGATACCTCATTTTGTTTATGTCTATGTAGGGTAAATTCACGTAAAGACTGTTCATAACGCATACAGGTGAAACTCGGAAAATTAGAATATCGTGCAAAAGTTTGTTTATTTCAGTAATGCAACTTAAAAGGTGAAACTAATATATGAGATAGACTTGTTACATGCAAAGCGAGATAGTTCAAGCCTTGATTTGTCATAATTTTGATGATTATGGCTTACAGCTCATGAAAACCCCAAATTCACAATCTCAGAAAATTAGAATATTACATGAAATCAATAAAACAAGGATTGTACATAGAACAATATTGGACCTCTGAAAAGTATAAGCATGCATATGTATTCAATACTTGGTTTGGGCCCCTTTTGCATCACTTACTGCCTCAATGCGGCATGGCATGGATG
Source organism: Ahaetulla prasina (assembly GCF_028640845.1). Taxonomy (NCBI): domain Eukaryota; kingdom Metazoa; phylum Chordata; class Lepidosauria; order Squamata; family Colubridae; genus Ahaetulla; species Ahaetulla prasina. The sequence goes on from NC_080541.1 coordinate 124,372,854, forward strand.
CTATCAGCCTGTGGCAGTGCTGAGGTATTATGAAAGACCAGGATGCTTCAATAGCGGCCTTCAGCTCTTGTGCATTATTCGGTCTCATGTCTCTCATTTTTACGGTTGTGCAGGTGCAAATGGGTATGGAGCCTTTTTGGAACTGCTGAAAGTGTTCCTGATTTTCTGGGAATCCAGTCATACTCCCATACTATGAAGACTCATGATCTTTCTTCAGCTGCTGGGAACTCCATTTCAAGCAACGGAGATACTTTGAGGTCCTGGGTGTATAGCTCTGAGTGCTCCAACCCACTGCAGAGCTCAGTGCTGCAAGGGCAATTTCACGGTTTCAAGTGTGGCACCCAAATTCCATGGTCATGGCAGGACCAGAGCATGGCTCATAAGGATCAGATGGGCATAGAAGTCTGAGAACTTTCCTGATAAGGCACCCCTTCCCTTCCACATAGGCTGCATTGTTATGCTGGCAATGCTGCAGTCAGAGAGCACTCCTGATTTTGGTTGATTCCTTTTCACCTTCAAAGCTTCAGCTTTCACATCTGGCTTTTCGATGAGAGCTGCATGTGGTTCTCTATATCATTTTATACAGGCAGCTCAGTTGATTCCAAAGAAACAAAAGGATCAACAGTGAAAATCCATTTGAAATAGTCTAAAAGAGTACAGCACATGCCGAAACAGTGGACAAACCTGTAAGAATCAGGTGAAAACACGGCATTTCTCTGAAGAGCAGGGCTGCAGATGTTTCTGGATTCCATCTCCCAAGAGAAGACCCACGAGCTGGGAGTTTGCACCCCAAAACTACTCCAGCAGAGATGATACAGTATTCACAGTGTGTTCTGTTCCCCCTCCCCACTTCACAGAGCAAACGCAAGACGCATGACTCCCAGTCTTTTTATTTGCTACAGACCTGATTTTCTTCAGCTGAGGAAATACCTGGCAGTGACCGTGCAAAGGCCTGCCAAGTTTTGAGTCCGTTATCTCGTGTCCAAGATCCGTTGCCAAAACTCACTGACAAAGCTCTTTAACCCTCCAACAACCGAGCTGCAGTGCACCCTTGGTAGCTTTTTTGTCTGTCACAAGGGCCACATGCAGCTCCACCCACTTTTATACCCTGTGAGGTGTGGCTCAGTGACTCAGTAATCCCTGAGCCTGCCACACCTTTTCCTCTGCTGCGCACGCTTATCCTTACGTCGCTGCCTCGGATCCACCCAGGATTGATCGTCAGCAGCTGGGACTTGAGGCATTGCCAGGGAGGAGGAGGAGGGTGCGGGAGAGGGAGGCCTTGTCAGCTCCTCCTCCTGGCCTTGGGGCAGTGCCAGCGAGGAGGGTCCTGGCGAGGGAGGCCTTGCTGGCTCCTCTCCCTCACTTTCCGAGTCACTCTCCTCCATGGGAACAGGCTCGAGGGCTAGAGTCACAACACAGTACTTCTCATCAAGATGCTTTAGAAATCCTTACTAAGGATAAATCTGTCTTATTCCTTTCCTAAATATGATGAGCTAAGTGATCATTGCTTGTTTAAGATATCTCTTTGAGTTCATGTGGGGGTGATTTCCAGACCTTCTGATCCATAAACTAACTTCTTAGTTATAGAATGATACCTCATTTTGTTTATGTCTATGTAGGGTAAATTCACGTAAAGACTGTTCATAACGCATACAGGTGAAACTCAGAAAATTAGAATATCGTGCAAAAGTTTGTTTATTTCAGTAATGCAACTTAAAAGGTGAAACTAATATATGAGATAGACTTGTTACATGCAAAGCGAGATAGTTCAAGCCTTGATTTGTCATAATTTTGATGATTATGGCTTACAGCTCATGAAAACCCCAAATTCACAATCTCAGAAAATTAGAACATTACATGAAATCAATAAAACAAGGATTGTACATAGAACAATATTGGACCTCTGAAAAGTATAAGCATGCATATGTATTCAATACTTGGTTTGGGCCCCTTTTGCATCACTTACTGCCTCAATGCGGCGTGGCATGGATGCTATCAGCCTGTGGCACTGCTGAGTTATTATGAAAGACCAGGATGCTTCAATAGCGGCCTTCAGCTCTTGTGCATTATTCGGTCTCATGTCTCTCATTTTTACGGTTGTGCAGGTGCAAAGTCCTGCTGGAAAATGAAGTCTCCTGGTAGACGGCCGAGTTGACCCTGGACTTAATGAAGCACAGTGGACCAACACCAGTGGATGACATGGCTCCCCAAATCAACACAGACTGTGGAAAGTTCACACTGGACTTCAAACATCTTGCAGTGTGTGCCCCTCCATTCTTCCTCCAGACTCTGGGTCCTTGGTTTCCAAATGAGATGCAAAAGTTGCTCTCATCAGAAAAGAGGTCTTTGGACCACTGAGCAACAGACCAGTTCTTTTTTTCTTTAGCCCAGGTAAGATGCTTCTGATGTTGTTTGTTGTTTAGGAGTGGCTTGACAAAAGGAATACGACATTTGAAGCCCATGTCCAGTGTGAAGTTTCCACAGTCTGTGTTGATTTGGGGAGCCATGTCATCTGCTGGTGTTGGTCTACTGTGCTTCATTAAGTCCAGGGTCAACACAGCCGTCTACCAGGAGATTTTGGAGCACTTCATGCTTCCTTCCACAGATGAGCTTTATGGGGATGCTGACTTCATTTTCCAGCAGGACTTGGCACGTGCCCACACTGCCAAAAGTACCAAAATCTGGTTCAATGTCCATGGGATTACTGTGCTTGATTGGCTAGCAAAGTCGCCTGACCTGAACCCCATAGAGAATCTATGGGGCATTGCCAAGAGAAAGATGAGAGACATGAGATCGAACAATGCAGAAGAGCTAAAGGCCACTATTGAAGCATCCTCAGCAGTGCCACAGGCTGATGGCATCCATGCCATGCTGCATTGAGGCAGTAAGTGATGCAAAAGGGACCCAAACCAAGTACTGAGTACATATGCATGCTTATACTTTTCAGAGGTCCGATATTGTTCTATGTACAATCCTTGTTTTATTGATTTCATGTAACATTCTAATTTTCTGAGATTGTGAATTTGGGGTTTTCATTATCATTATTATTATTATTATTTATTGAATTTTTATACCGCCCTTCTCCCGAAGGACTCAGGGTGGTGTACAGCCAAAGATAAAACACAATGCATATACAATTAAAACCAACAATTAAAACCTAGCAAATTACAAAAGGCTGATAATTAAAAGGTTAAATTTAAAATTATAAAAAATTTTAAAAACCCAGTAAAAACCCCAATTTAAGATTAAAACTATTAAAACCATTATGCCAGTCCCGCTTGAATAAATAAATATGTTTTTAGCTCACGACGGAAGGTCCGAAGATCAGGCACTTGACGTAGTAAGTAAGCTCATCAAAATTATCACAAATCAAGGCTTGAACTAACTCGCTTTGCATGTAACAAGTCTATCTCATATATTAGTTTCACCTTTTAAGATGCATTATTGAAATAAATAAACTTTTGCATGATATTCTAATTTTGCGCATTTCACCTGTAGAAACAGAGTGTGCATCTAAAATTGTTGTTTTATAATTTTTATTTTTTATTTTTTTTATTTTTTTATTTATAATTCAATTTTTATACCGCCCTTCTCCCGAAGGACTCAGGGCGGTTTACAGCCATATTAAAATAACAGATATAAATAACAATATAAAATCAAATTAAAACCAAATATTTAATGGCCTAATCAACTAAAACGGTCAAAGAACGATTTAAAACCCATTTAAAATTATACTAAAGTATTCCTTAAAAACATATTTCTTAGGCTAGTCCCGCACGATGGAATAGTAGAGTCTTCAGTTCAGCTTGAGGGCCCGGAGTTCGGGGAGTTGACGTAAACCCATTGCTCATTGCTGACTGATCGAATTTCTAAACTAATGCTTAAATGCATTTCTTCAACTAGATCTTTGGTGACAGCTGAGTTTGTCCAGCTGCCCAGGCTCATTTGAAGTATTTTTCCTGTAAAATATCAAGAGCAGAGTGAAATTAGCCCCATTAGTTTTTTTATTTGAATCATAAAACCTGTTTAAAATTGAAACTAATTGAAATAGCTGGTGTTTTGTTTGTTATACATATTCCTCACATTTTAATTAATGTAGTTTTGCTATTTCTATTACAACAACTAGTAAGTTCTTACAGGAATCAATGCTGGAATGATTTACTGGGTACTTTTGAAATTCTCAATAAAAGTGATGAATCAGTAAATCTGATAGAATATACCTCTGTAATACTCTAAAGGGATTTGATTAGCTCCTTCAGCATTAAAGTTAAGATCTATATTTAAGAGTTTGATTAGCACGTTAATAATTGTCATTTTCAGCATTTAGCATTACATAATCTATTATTATCACCAAAGAATCTTCAGAGCTTAAAACAGTTTTTTCTTTTTTCTCTTACATACTAAAACAGGCACGAGCCAATTCAAAACAGCTCCTCTTTTTCTGTCAGCAGTTTTGACATTTCCATTGTCGTTCTGCAAATTATGAATCTGAGGTGCCAATTGTATCTCTGGCCTCTAAATTTTGCACCCTTGCCTGGAAGTTCACACTACTGTATAAAAGAAGAACTGGATATTCCTCTATCTGTACTGATACCAGCATTTAATAGAAAGAGCGTAGCTGCAGTCTCTGCTGGCATAACTTGTCTTGTCCCTTTTCGCTTCTACCTTTTAGAGCCTGATGGGTTGGAGAAGTGAAAGCCTGCTCATCATTTTGTGACATTTTAGTCATCTCAGTAAATTTAATATTGATTTTCTTTCTCTGCAAAACTGGATGAAGAATCTTAAAAAGTACATCTAAAATTGGTCTATCACTTTGGTTTGCACGTGTTCTCATTAAATAAAGAATAGATTAAAGCGGATCTATGGAGATTCCATCGCAAAATCAGTGATGGAAAGTAGAAGATAAAGTAATAGGTGAGAATGCAGAATAACATTAACATTTTTATTTCAAAAATGCAGTTTTGACATTACTGCTATCTTTTCTGTAAATTATGAGGACCAGAGATATTAGCCCACTTCATTTTTACTTGAATTACTAAGCATATTCCTATTTATGCATTCCACTGTATCTATTGCTCTTCTCTTATTCACCTATACATACATATGAAAGAATGGAACATTTCTTTTATCTAGTATATCTGGCCTAAGGGCTCAAATACATAAATTTGAAAGAAAGTCTCACCTATAACATTCTTCTTTAAGGTCATTATTTTCCCATAGGAAAATAACCTAGCAGCTGAGACTCTCATTATCTTTTCTGAGTTTGTCTAACCGCCCAGGCTCATCTGAACTCTTTTGCCTGTAAAATATCAAGAGCAGAGTGCAATTAGCCCCCTTACGTTTTTTTTTAAATTTGATTTGATTATTTGGTGTTATTTATTTAAACTTGTTTAAAATTAAAAACTAATTAAAATAGCTGAGAAAGGAAGAGAAAGTCAGGGTTGCTATCTAAAATTTTCTCACCTCAGCTTTTCTTTATACCCTTCGCAAAGTTTCTCTTTTTCTTTGGCCAATTGTATATTTTTATTTGTAAGCTCCTGAATTTTTAGTTCCAGCTCCTCTTTTTTGCCAGAAGTTTTGATATTTCCATTGTCTTCCTGCAAATTATGAAGACCGGAGAGAAATTAGCCCCCTTAGGAGTTTTTTACTTGAATTATCAACCTTTTTATTCAATTACAACACGTTAAAAATACCTTCGTGTGTGTAAATACAGAGGAAATAATACTTTAATCAATTATCTTCCTTTTTTTTATATACATTCCACGAAAGGCACAAACAAATTCAAAATGATTTTCAGAAGCAAATCATTTTGGATGTAGAATATGGGGAAGGTTCTCACTTCTCACAAATGTCTGTCAACATATCCCAACAAGTTGCTTCCTCAGTGATTAAGGCAGTTCCTTGTTTATGAGGGAGCACAAGGCAGTCATTATGAAAGGTTCTGTTTAAAAATCAAATTCAACTGTTGCTATTCCCACCTTATTTCCCAAACTCTACTAGAATATAATTTCCGTCACTTGTTTGATAAAATGGCCAGTCCTATTGCCAATGTAGAAATTATGAATGTTTTATTGAAAGTGTGAACTTAATAGGATTATGCAAAGATTTGATGAACTATGCCAAGGCTTACATATAACTCTGGCCCCTCGCTCTCTTCAGATCTACTTCCAGTCTTCCAGTTTTTGTCTGAACAATCTAGAGAAGCCAAAATACATCACAAATCAGGAACATCTTTAAACTTAAATCCTGGCCCACGGGCATTTCTGGACATCTGGAAACCTGGCAGTTCTGTGAAGAATGAAAAACATAAAATGAATTTTAGATGTTTGCTTGATAATTTTCTTCATTTCGTGGTCATGAGAAGAATTACATGAATTTGTTTTCCATAAATTCTCTGTCATGTTAGTTTAAAGAAGATATTAATTGAAACTTCCTCTTTAGAAAAGAGTCTGGGGCATAGACAAGCATATTTGAGCATATTAAAATCATGCATGTCAAGAAAACCACATGTTTACTGGACCTGTGCCTCTCCTGCTTGGTACTGGCCGCACAGAAGGTGACACGAGGCTGGCTCCAGGGGATTACTAATGCTTCTTTGTTGGAAGGGGTCTTCCCTGCCGCCTTGAAAGAGGCGGTGGTGAGACCTCTCCTCAAGAAGCCTTCCCTGGACCCAGTTGTTTTAGGTAATTATCGTCCGGTCTCCAACCTTCGCTTTGTGGCGAAGGTTGTAGAGAGTGTGGTGGCACGTCAATTACCCCAGTACCTGGATGAAACTGTCTATCTAGACCCATTCCAGTCCGGCTTCCGGCTCGGATACAGCACGGAGACGGCTTTGGTTGCGTTGGTTGATGATCTCTGGAGGGCCAGGGATAGGGGTTATTCCTCTGCCTTGGTCCTATTAGACCTCTCAGCGGCTTTTGATACCATCGACCATGGTATCCTGCTGCACCGGTTGGAGGGATTGGGATTGGGAGTGGGAGGCACCGTTTATCGGTGGTTCTCCTCCTATCTCTCTGACCGGTCGCAGACGGTGTTGACGGGAGGGCAGAGGTCGACCTCGAGACACCTCACTTCTGGGGTGCCGCATGGGTCGATTCTCTCGCCCCTCCTGTTCAACATCTATATGAAGCCGCTGGGTGAGATCATCAGTGGCTTCGGTGTGAGGTATCAACTGTACGCTGATGATACTCAGCTGTACTTTTCCACACCGGGCCACGCCAACGAAGCAGTCGAAGTGCTGTCCCGGTTTCTGGAGGCCGTATGGGTCTGGATGGGGAGAAACAGGCTCAAGCTCAATCCCTCCAAGACAGAGTGGCTGTGAATGCCGGCACCCCGGTACAGTCAGCTTGTCGTGTCCCACTCCTCCGCTGACGGCCGGTTCAGGGAAATCCGAACCAGGCTTGCCTCTGCAGCTCTGCCCAAAGTCCTAGCAAAGTCCTCAGAGCAGGCAGGAGACCAGTAAGTGACTTCAGCAAGATAAGTTCGACTTTGCCTGACTCAGAAAGCAGATCCTTTATATAGGCCATGGGGTGTGGCTCCATGACTCAGCACTCATTAAGGCCTGCCCCTCCCTTCCTTCTGTTGCCTCCGCCTATCCAATCTTCTGATGCGAGGGTCACTCCAATCAGCTGTTGTTGGAAGTAAACTTTCCTCAGGCTCACATGCTGTGGAGGAGGGGGAGGGGTCTAGCTGCTCCGTTTGCCTGGGCATGGAGCCAGGGCTGGGGCCGGGGGATGCTCCCTCCTCTGCAGCCTGCTTGGGCATGGAGCCAGGGCTGGGACCGGGAGGTGTCCCCTCCTCTGCAGCTTGTCTGGGCATGGAGCCAGAACTGGGGCCGGGAGGCATACATTCCTCCGTGTTCGGGAGCAGATAAGCAGACCCCGGCTGCGGTGAGAGCGGACAAGACACAATACAGCTGCAGCCACGGCTGACTGTTGGGGGCGAGTCACTGGCCCCAATGGAAAGGGTGCATAACTTGGGTGTTCTCCTGGATGGACGGCTGTCTTTTGAAGAACATTTGACGGCCGTCTCCAGGAGAGCTTTTTACCAGGTTCGCCTGGTTCGCCAGTTGCGCCCCTTCCTAGACCGGGATGCCCTATGCACAGTCACTCATGCTCTCGTGACATCTCGCCAGGATAACTGCAATGCTCTCTACATGGGGCTTCCCTTGAGGAGCACCCGGAGGCTCCAGTTAGTCCAGAATGCGGCTGCGCGGGTGATAGAGGGAGACCCTCGTGGCTCCCATGTGACACCACTCCTGCGCAGACTGCACTGGCTACCTGTGGCTTTCCGGGTGCGCTTCAAGGTGGTAACCATCTTCAAAGGGCCTTCTGTGGGGGCCCCCACCCTCTGGAATGAACTTCCCCTGGGACTCCGTCAACTTCCCCACCTTCGAACCTTTCGCCACGAGCTTAAGACACATCTATTTATTTGCGCAGGACTGGGCTAGGATTTTAATTTAATGTAGTTTTAATGGGGTTTTATTATTTTAATTATAAATTTTAATTCAGCCTTATATAATACGTTTTTTAATTAGTGTTTTATTTTGTATTTATATTTGTGTATTTGTGTTTTAATAGGCTGTAAACCGCCTAAGTCCCTTGGGAGATAGGGAGGTGTAAAATGTGATTAAATAAAGATAATTAAATGAGCACAAACATGTGCAACTCCCAATTTATTGCTGTAGATGTTCAATACAGGCAATAAAGATTATTCACGCTGGGATGGAAAAAGAAAGATCTAGTTTTAGTTAATTTGTTTAGGAAATGTAAAACACAGTGGTTCAACAAAATACGAATCATCTACATTTTATTTCACTGCTAGTGATATTGTATGTGGCCAAAGAAAGTAGCTAATGTGGCAAAGAAGGAACCAACCAAGAATCAGCATGAACTCTAATAATTGCCATTCTTTAATAGAAATTACAAATAAACTACTTTGTATTGAATGGATGTGTGTGTATGAACTTCATATATGTAATAGAAATATAAAGTGAACATAAATACTATATAAAATATGCTGCACATGTTCTGTCTGTCTGTCTCTACCTACCTACCCTATCATCCATCCATCCATCCATCCATCTACTTCCCTCCCTCCCTCCCTAAAATTTCTATATGTTCCACCACTTCTCACAAATGTCTAACTTCTCACAAATGTCTTGTAACAAATGGTTGTTAAAGAAAAACCGCAAATAAAACTTATACAAAAAAAACCCAAAACACTGGAAGCCTGTTCTGTCCCCTCCCAGTCTCAGCCACGCAAGCTGGCTAAACGAGCCAGTAATTGAGTTCACATCTGCTATCCGTCCTGGCAGGGAATCTGCAGCTGCCTGCCAAAGTCTCCCTTTTATCTTGGGGTTGACAGGCAACCAGGAAGTCAGCAGTCCAGGCCGAAGGTTCAGTTCAATTCTCCACGAGTCAAAGAGTTCAATTCACTTCAGAATAACAACAGAATAACAGAATAAAGTAATAGGTGAGAATGCAGAATAACATTAACATTTTTATTTCAAAAATGCAGTTTTGACATTACTGCTATCTTTCTGTAAATTATGAGGACCAGAGAGGTATTCGCCCTCTTAATTTTTTACTTGAATTACTAAGCATATTCCTATTTATGCATTCCACTGTATCTATTGCTCTTCTCTTATTCACCTATACATACATATGAAAGAAGGGGCATTGGTTCTTACCTGAGATGCACCTTCTCGTTCGGTGAAGACAGCGGCCAGGATGGGTGATGCTCTCCGTTCAGATTGGTGGACTGAGCCTGACAAAGTTGTTAAGTCCCGCCTCTGTTGCCGGGGAACCCAGCTTTTGGCGAAGACGATGAATCAGACTCGACACGTCGAGAAAAAAAGGTAAGTAGGAGAAAGGCAAGAGACAGATCAGACAAGGAAAAGGGTGGGACTGGCCGCTGTCTTCACCGAACGAGAAGGTGCATCTCAGGTAAGAACCAATGCCCCTTCTCCGTATTGGTGAAGACAGCGGCCAGGATGGGACATACCAAAGTCCCCATGTCCCCACTACGGGTGGGTCTCTGGCTGATCTGATGGCTCTCCCCTGATAACCACTTGCTGCAGGGACCCTACGGCCAAAGGCCTCCAAGAAGCAACCTTACCCAGCTTGTAATGCTTGACAAAGGAGGAAGGATTAGCCCATGTGCCCCGCCTGCAGATCTCCTGCAATGACGCCTCGTAGCCCAAGCCGTCAAGTCGCCGCCACGGGTTGAATGAGCCGTCACATGGTCGGGCCTTGAGTGGGATTGTAAATCATAGGCCTTAGCGATTGTCTGCCGTATCCACCTGCCAATGGTCGAAGACGCCACCTTAGTACCTAAGGAAAGAGGATTAAAGGAGACAAACAAAGACTCCGTCTACGAATGTCAGCTGTCCGTTTCAGATAGATACGTAGTGCCCGCGAACGCCCAACGAATGCCAGCGACGCTCAGATGGGTGCGAGGATGTGGACAAAATCAGGCAACACCACCTCCTGCATTCTGTGAAAAGATGTGTTTAGCTTAGGTACAAAGGCGGATCTAGACGCAGGACAACACGGTCCACGTGAAACACGCAAAGGTCGCTCCGGACAGAAAGAGCCGCCAGTTCAAATTCTGCGGACGTGATCGCAACCAAGAAGGCAACTTTACAAGACAACAAGCGTAAACTGGTCTCCATAGAACGGCTCATAAGGTGGTCCTGTGGAATTCAAAACAACAGCCAGGTCCCAGGTGGGATACCTATGCAATACAGGAGGGCACAGGTTAGTGGCTCCCCTCAAGAAGCGCTGAATGATTCGCTCCTGTGTCAAGGAAGAGAGATTCTTAGGAGTCAACACAGTAGCGAGTGCCACCTGTCTCCGTAGAGTATTAGGGAAAGCCTGCCCAAACCATCCTGTAAGAAGTTCACAACATGCGACACCGAGGCCCGAAGAGGTAGGATTCCAACACGGCTACTCCAAGAGCAGAAAGCCCGCCAAGTGGCAGAATAAATCCGTTGAGTGGAAGGTCTATGAGAAGCCTGAATAGTTCGGATTGCGCCTAGTGAGATGTTGTCCCGTCTCAAAGTCGCGCTCAATGCCAAGCGGTCAGTTGTATCCAGTGTGGATCCGGATGAACCACTGCCCCCTGGCTGAGAGAATCGACGGTTGGAGGTATCCGCCAGGGAGGAGCTATCGACAGAGACACCAGATCGGCGAACCATGACCTCCGTGGCCAATGAGGTGCTAGAAGGATGATCTCCGCCCGTTCGTCCACCACCTTGCGTACCACCTTCGCTAGGAGAGGGATGGGTGGGAAGGCGTAGAGCAGACCCGTCGGCCACGGGCTGCGAATGGCATCGACGCCTTCTGCTCGGGGCGATGGGAACCGTGTAAAAGCGCGGAGTTGAGCGTTTAAGTGAGTCGCAAAGAGATCCACTGTCGGAATGCCAAAGCGTGCCGTCAGGGTCCGGAAAAGCGCTGGGTGTAGACGCCATTCCGAGGGGTCGATGGTCTGGCGACTCAACCAGTCCGCCTGCACATTGGCAGTTCCAGATATGTGTTCCGCCGTTAGTGACTGAAGGTGGCGTTCTGCCCAAAGACCCAATCTCATGGCTTCCCGCATTAAGGACCGGGACTTGGTGCCCCCTTGGCGATTTATGTGCGCCTTTGTGGCAATGTTGTCTGTGAGCACCAGGACGTGCTCGTTCGATACTGATTGTTGAAACTGACGGAGGGCTAGGTACACGGCTCGAAGTTCTAGCCAATTGATGTTGTGCCGTAGATCGTGGGCCATCCATGTGCCCTGCGCCAAGTCCGACTCGAAGTGGGCTCCCCAGCCGGAGAGACTGGCATCTGTCGTAACCACCAAGCGTTGTGGAGCATGAAAGAACCCTCTTGGTCAGAGCCGGCGACCGCCACCAGTTGAGAGATCTGAGGACGTCCTGTGGAACCCAGACCTTGGTCGAAGATGATCCTCTGTCTGCCTTCTGGAATGGCAAAAGAAACCATTGAAGGTCCCTAGCGTGCAACCTGGCCCAAGGGGTGATAGAAATGGAAGAAATCATCTTCCCTAGGAGTTGGGAGAGTAGAAAGAGAGAAACCTTACGCTCCCGTTGTACCTTGCAGGCAAGCTCCCACAAACTATTCTGACGCTCCTGGGAGAGATATACCCTGCCCTCAATAGAATCAATCACCGCCCCCAAATGAAGTATACGGGTTACCGGAGTCAACTGACTCTTTTCTCTATTGACAGTAAACCCGTGATCTGCCAAACAGTGCAGTGTTATACGCAAATCCCTAAGGGCCCCCTGAACCGAGGTTGACAAAATAAGAATGTCGTCCAGGTAACACTGAAGACGAATTGCTTGGGATCGGAGGGAGGCCGCCAACGCAGCCAGCAGTTTAGTGAAAAACCTCGGAGCCGAGGACAGCCCGAAAGGCAAGGCCGTATATTGGTAATGCACCCCTGCATAACAAAACCGTAAAAACTGTCTATGAGCGGGGAGAATAGGGACATGCAAGTACGCCTCAGTAATATCTATTGAAGTGAGGAAGTCGCCTTCCTGACGCCTGCCTAGAATAGATTGTAAAGACTGCATTTTGAACCTTCTATAGACTATGTATTGGTTCAAAGCGTTTAAGGTCGAGGATAGGTCTCCACCCACCAGATGATTTGGGAACAAGAAACAGAAGAGAATAGAATCCTAGGCCATGTTGGTCCTGTGGTACCTTCTGAATAGCGTTTATGAGTAGAAGGTGTTGAATAGCAGCCTCCATGAGGATCTTTTGTTACGCCTCTAGAAACCGGACAGCGAATGAAGAATTGTGGGGGAGAAGAAAGAAATTCCAATGATAAACCAGATCTGACCGTATCCCTGACCCAGCAGTCAGATGTAGTCTCGTCCCAATGGTCGGCATAAAGAGTTAATCTGCCGCCAATGGGCGAACTACTATGGCAGTTAACGTCGGCGTCGGATAGGACGGCTTCCTCCCTCGAAAGGGCCGTCTATTCATATCGGTCTACGCGAAAGGACCTGTCGTGTGACCCCGTTGCCTAGAAACATATGATCCCTGAAGCGGAATATCCAGCCCCAGTCGGATCCCGAGCGGAAGGCGATTAGAAAGTGGAGTGAATCGAGACTCGACGCTGGACCGATGGCAAAATCTTTCTTTTGTCTTTGGTTTCTATTAGCAGTGGCTCCAAACCATCCCGAACAACTTTTCCCCCAAAGGGGTGGATGCCAAGCGCCACTTATGGCGGGTGTCCGCTGCCAATTACGTAGCCAGATCATGCGGCGAGCAGCAACTGCAGACATATGGTTCGAGAGGCAAACCTGGCGGAATGTAAAGTGGCATCCGCTGAGAATTGTATGGCTGCCACGACCTTGTTGAGGTCCTGTTGGATTCTGATATCGTCCGGTGGCAATTTCTCTTGTAGCTCCTTGAGCCAGAGCAAAGTGGCCCTATTGAAAAAGGATGCAGTGGCCGCAGACCGAATGGCCCAAGCGCCCCTTGGTGAGCTCGTTGTAACACTTGATCCGTCGCGGTCATCAGGACGCAAGGCCTCTTCAGGGTGTCCAGGTATAGCAGAAACTGCGAAGAGGCCACTATTGGGCGTCAACCGTAGGTGGTTGCATCAAAGAAGCCAAGTCAGATGCCACGTTGAAGTGGCGTCGGTCTGTTGTGAAGGAGTGGAGCTGAGGTTGGAGACGACCACTGTCTCTTAACAACGTCCACAAAAAGGCGAGGGCGGAATAGTGTCCAAGGCTCGATCAGGTTCGGAAAATAGAGAAGCAGCGGGCCCCTGCGATGGAATGGATGATACCTCGCCGCTGGTGCATGAAGTTGAGTCACCTTTATGGCCTTGAAGAGCAGAGATTTAAATAAATTAGGCGGAAAAAGGCCTGTAAATGCCGGCTGGTCAGGGCCATACCCTCATCGTCAGAGAGGTCCACGACGCGGTCAGTTTCCTCCAATGCAGAAGGCTCAGTAAGAATAGAATCATTGGGGAATCCGGGTCATCATAGGAGTGAGAGTCATCCTCCCCTGATCAAGATGTCGGTTAGAAGCTGCAGAGTCTGAGGTAACTCTGGAGGAGTGGCGGGCCCGCTTGAATGCCTTGTTGAATAGCTTGGGCAATCATGGCTTGTATGTCGCCAGAGGAGGAGCAGAAATGCCCACAGTTTGGTTAGTGGTAAGAGCCACTGGATCGAGCTCCTTCTTACTGCCTCTGGTTCCAGTAAATTGTCGCCACTAATTGGCTGTTCAGCAGGCAAATTAGAGGCTCCACCCCAGAGATTAGCAATAGATATTGGTAAAGATCACCTTGCAACGACACCTGATCAATAGATACGGTGCTGGGGAACCAGTTGGGCGTGACCCTGATTGGAGGAACGAACCTGAGCAGAGGATTTAGATGCTGCCTTATCACAGATTTTAGGGCAAGATCGCTGTTTTCATGTCTACTGACAGCCCTCGAACCAGATTTACTTGGTCTTGGCTTAATAGTGGGCGCTGTATGCGGTCAGCTGGCAGTGCTGGGTCACGCTCCTGCATAGATGGTATCTCCCTGCTGGGAGAGTCAGAGTCATTAGCTCTCCTAGATTTACTTAAGGCTTTGGGCATGCTTGAACTATAAAGCAGGATGGCCAAATAAAGGGACAATGTAATTAAGGCAGGAAGAGCTTAATATATGGTTAGTCTTGAATGGCAAGTAGGCAAGTTTTCCTCTCCTTATGCTTGAAAGGTTGGAGCTCAGCGCTCCTATTAGCAGGCAGCCCACTCCAGGCAATTAATTAGCTGAAAGTATTTGTAAATTGCAGCTAAGTACTGAAAGGCTGTTGCCACAATAATGGGGAGTGCAATTGCAGGCTATAAACAACGTAGCCAACTTGTGAAGTAAAAATGCCTGCTAAGGTCGGAACTCAGCGTTCCTGTGAAATTGGCTCAGCCGATGTGAAAAAAATAGGCGCGAAAATTGCAGCCGTTTGAAAATGGCGCCCAGAGAAAAGGAAAAGAGCGCGAAGTTGCAAGGAAAATAGCGCCGCTTGCTGGCCAATTCCGGCGATCACGGCCAGAAAAAGGAGGAAAGTGTTGCCAGTGAAAGGCAACACTAGAAAAACGAGGAAGCCTAAAATAGCTCTGCTAAACTCCTCCGAGCAGAAACCGTGCCGCTCTGCCGCTGCCAATACACAACTGTCAAAACTTAAAAGAAAGGCAAGCAGCTTCCCTCCGGCCGTGGAGCGTGAAAACTCCACCGCCCCGGCTTTAATCCTTGGATCGTTAAGCTTCCCACCAGTTTCTGTCAGGGGAAAACAATGGGAAAAGGTTCTTTAGTAAAGAACCTTCCTGTCAGCCGGGCCCCAGCCCAGGGCAACAAATATTGTCACCTGGGGACTTTGACAAACCAAAAAATAAAAATAAAATAAAAATAAAACTCACAAGTCCAAAGATACAATCACAAGTCCAGAGAATAGATCGAATACAGTCCAAAGTCAAACCGGAATATTGGTGAAAATATTAGTTAGAATGAAGAGAAACTCTCGACGTGTCAGTCCAGACTGACGGACTGAGCCAAAAGCTGGGTTCCCCGGCAACAGAGGCGGGACTTAACAACTTTGTCAGGCTCAGTCCACCAATCTGAACGGAGAGCATCACCCATCCTGGCCGCTGTCTTCACCAATACGGAGAATGGAACATTTCTTTTATCTAGTATATCTGGCCTAAGGGCTCAAATACATAAATTTGAAAGAAAGTCTCACCTATAACATTCTTCTTTAAGGTCATTATTTTCCCATAGGAAAATAACCTAGCAGCTGAGACTCTCATTATCTTTTCTGAGTTTGTCTAACCGCCCAGGCTCATCTGAACTCTTTTGCCTGTAAAATATCAAGAGCAGAGTGCAATTAGCCCCCTTAGGTTTTTTTTTTAATTTGATTTGATTATTTGGTGTTATTTATTTAAACTTGTTTAAAATTAAAAACTAATTAAAATAGCTGAGAAAGGAAGAGAAAGTCAGGGTTGCTATCTAAAATTTTCTCACCTGCTCAGCTTTTCTTTATACCCTTCGCAAAGTTTCTCTTTTTCTTTGGCCAATTGTATATTTTTATTTGTAAGCTCCTGAATTTTTAGTTCCAGCTCCTCTTTTTTGCCAGAAGTTTTGATATTTCCATTGTCTTCCTGCAAATTATGAAGACCGGAGAGAAATTAGCCCCCTTAGGAGTTTTTTACTTGAATTATCAACCTTTTTATTCAATTACAACACGTTAAAAATACCTTCGTGTGTGTAAATACAGAGGAAATAATACTTTAATCAATTATCTTCCTTTTTTTTATATACATTCCACGAAAGGCACAAACAAATTCAAAATGATTTTCAGAAGCAAATCATTTTGGATGTAGAATATGGGGAAGGTTCTCACTTCTCACAAATGTCTGTCAACATATCCCAACAAGTTGCTTCCTCAGTGATTAAGGCAGTTCCT
Source organism: Ahaetulla prasina (assembly GCF_028640845.1). Classification (NCBI taxonomy): domain Eukaryota; kingdom Metazoa; phylum Chordata; class Lepidosauria; order Squamata; family Colubridae; genus Ahaetulla; species Ahaetulla prasina. Next base: position 124,389,316 of record NC_080541.1, read on the forward strand.
TGTTTATGAGGGAGCACAAGGCAGTCATTATGAAAGGTTCTGTTTAAAAATCAAATTCAACTGTTGCTATTCCCACCTTATTTCCCAAACTCTACTAGAATATAATTTCCGTCACTTGTTTGATAAAATGGCCAGTCCTATTGCCAATGTAGAAATTATGAATGTTTTATTGAAAGTGTGAACTTAATAGGATTATGCAAAGATTTGATGAACTTCGCCCACTTTGGGAAAACTGGTTGTTAACTTTCTGAACAGTTTGGTAAACTGGTTGTTGAAAAATCATTAGGCAGAAAACCGGTTGTTAAATTACTTGAATCCCACCACTGATGCAAGGCACTATGAGCCAGATGCAGAGTGTGGGAACTCCAGCCTGGTTTTATCTGTGGGGCTTGTTTGTTTTTGAGCAGCCTTTGAAGTACTTCCATTCCTAACCTTAGCAGACAAATAGAGATCAGGAAGGGCGGTGGCTAGATTATTTATTTATTATTTTTATTATTTTGTCACACAGTATATATAAGCATAAGTGTTCTGTCCCCCTCCGCAGTCCGGGAGACACGAGCGATGACTTAATTAGCCGGCAACTATCAGCTCTGGCAGCAAACTAGCGAGCGTCTGCCAAATGTCTCTGTTATCTCTCTTGATGCCGATGAGTCAGCCAGGAAACCAGGAACAAACAGGACTTCGGCTCTAATTCTCTCCCTCTAAGCAGTTGATTTTCTCGCCACGAAGGGGTATAGCAGCCCTTGCTGCCTTTATATCCTGTGGGTGTGGCTCCATGACTCAGCACTTCCTAGGCCTGCCCCACCCTG
>NC_080541.1:124390224-124395224 GCF_028640845.1 Ahaetulla prasina
ATATTTTCTGGATGCTTATAAAATGGCCTTGTTGCAGTCTCCAAATGCTGTGGTTCTTCTTAAGGGTATAGATTATTTTATGCAACAGATAGTAATGTACTCAGCACCTAGATCCTATTGCAAATGCCCTAGGATCAAAACTTAATTTAGTTTGCGATTGCTAGTACCGGTATTTAGTGGGCTTTCAGCTAGTAACAGATTCATAGTGGATATGAATTTCTGACTGTCACAGACTCAACAGCACTTCCGAGGAGACTGAAGTTCTTGAGGGCCACCAGCCTGAAGGATTCTACCGCTAACCCTGTAATGGAGTTTAGCAGCTGAAGGAAATGATGCCATATAGTATGGAGGTAGGCACAGCAGCAATAAACCCAACTACTCTTTAGAACCCAACTGAATACAAATCACCAGGACCTCACAGATTACATTCCAGAGTTCTAAAGGTGCTGGCAGATGTAATCTCAGAACCACTGTACCACATCTTTCAAAAATCCTGGCATCAGGGAACTATCAGAGGCCTGGAAAAGAGCTGATGTGGTTCCCAACTTCAAAAAAGGGAAAAAAACAGACCCAGGAAACTAGAGACCAATCAGCCTAACATCAATACCTGGGAAGATACTAGAAAAGATAATAAAAAAACAGATCTGCCAACATCTAGAAACAAATAAAGTAATAACTAGCAGTCAGCATGGGTTTGTTAAAAACAGATCATGCCAAATGAATCTTATTTCATTCTTCAACATAGTGACTAAATTAGCAGACCAGCGAAATATTTTGGACATAATATACTTCAGCAAGGCATGCAGCAAAGTAAACCACAACCTACATCTTGGTAAGCTAGAAAAAAGTGGGATAGATAGCATCATAACCAGATGGATTTGTAACTGGCTTATAAACTGTACTCAATGAGTGGTCCTTAATGGGTCTACGACTACGTGGAGGCAAGTAAGCAGTGGGGTACCACAAGGTTCTGACTTAGGCCCAGTACTCTTCAATATCTTCATAAACAACTTAGATGAGGAATAGAAGGGGAACTTACCAAATTTGCAGATGATACTAAGCTGGCAAGAATAACAAACATCCCCCACCTAGACGATAGGCTCAAGATCCAGATGGATCTCAACAGACTTGAACACTGGGCCCTGTCTAACAAAATGAAATCCAATGTAGAGAAAAGTAAAGTCTTACATTTAGGCAAGAAAAACCAATTGTACACATACAGACTGGGTGAAACCAGGCCTAATAGAAGTAACCATGAGAGGGATCTTGGAGTCTTAGTGAACAACCAGTTAAATATGAGCCAACAGTGTGCGGCGGCAAAGAGCCAATGCAATTCTAAGTTGCATTAATAGAGGGATACAATCAAGATCAAGTGAGGTATTAATACCACTCTCTAAAGCCTTAGTAAGACCATACCTAGAATACTGCATCCACTTTTGGTCACCACACTATAAAAAAGATGTTGAGACTCTAGAAAAAGTACAGAAGACCAACTAAGATGTTTAGGGGACTGGAGACTAAAACATATGAAGAATGGTGACAGGAACTGGGCATGGCTAGTCTAGAGAAGGATCAGGGGAGACATGATAGCAGTGTTCCAATATTTGAGGGGCTGCCACAGAGAGGAAGGGGTTAAGCTATTTTCCAAGACTGGGTAGGTGTGGCTGGGGGGGTGCCATGTGACTGGGTGGGAGTGAGTGACATTGAGTTGGCCACGCCCACCCAAGTTTTGTGGTGCCCAGTGTTTTCTTTTTTGTGGGAAACAGGTCCAAATGGCTCTTTGTTTGTTTAAGGTTGCAGATCCTTGTTGTTGGTAGGGTCTTGGGAGAAAGGCTGCTTCTGGCATGGAGATGATATGCTCCATTTCACATGGAAGGAGCAGAGCCTGGCTTCTTCCCTTACACACAAAGTGTCAAGGGGCTCATGCTCCTCTCCAGCCTCTTTTTTTTTTTAAAGAAATTTTATTTTTAACAAAAAGAAAAAAACATACACATCAAACAATTTCAATATGCTGAAGGGGTGTTTACATATCTTCTTGTGCAATCTCAAGATGAACATCTCTTTCATAAATATATCTTTATTTTTCTAACATATCTTCCCATCTAGCCATTTATAGAATAAATCCCATATTTGATAATATTGCTTATCTTCTTGATCTCTAATTTCAAAAGTCAATTTACTCATCTCTGCACATTCCATCATCTTCCTAATTATTTCATCTTGCAAAGGTAATTTTTCATTTTCCAGTTTTTGGCAAACACAATCCTGGCTGCTGTAATAATATTCACAATCAAATATTTTACATCTCTAGTATGTATCTCAGGAATAATTCCCAACAGAAAGACTTCCGCCTTAAAGTCTATGTGCTTTTTAATCATTTTCTCCAACCACGTGTGTATCTTAGTCCAATATCTTTTCGCTTCAACGATGTCAACCACATATGGAAATATGATCCATATGCCTGATGACAGTTCCAACATTTTTCGGATTTGTCTTTAAACATTCTTGCAATTCTTGTCGGGATAAATGCTACCTGTAAAACATCTTATACAAATTGTCTTTATATGCTGTAGACATTGTCATTTTATAATTATACATCCATAGTTTCTGCCAGGCATCTAAATCTATCCCATGGCCAATATTCTTCCCCCAAGCAATCATAGTCTCTTTTACTTGTTCTTCTCCCATTTTTTCTTCTAATAAATATTGACATAAAAACAATAACATATCATATATTTTTATTTTTAACAAAAAGAAAAAAACAAGAAAAAAACATACACATCAAACAATTTCAATATGCTGAAGGGGTGTTTACATATCTTCTTGTGCAATCTCAAGATGAACATCTCTTTCATAAATATATCTTTATTTTTCTAACGTATCTTCCCATCTAGCCATTTATAGAATAAATCCCATATTTGATAATATTGCTTATCTTCTTGATCTCTAATTTCAAAAGTCAATTTACTCATCTCTGCACATTCCATCATCTTCCTAATTATTTCATCTTGCAAAGGTAATTTTTCATTTTTCCAGTTTTTGGCAAACACAATCCTGGCTGCTGTAATAATATTCACAATCAAATATTTTACATCTCTAGTATGTATCTCAGGAATAATTCCCAACAGAAAGACTTCCGCCTTAAAGTCTATGTGCTTTTTAATCATTTTCTCCAACCACGTGTGTATCTTAGTCCAATATCTTTTCGCTTCAACGCATGTCAACCACATATGGAAATATGATCCATATGCCTGATGACAGTTCCAACATTTTTCGGATTTGTCTTTAAACATTCTTGCAATTCTTGTCGGGATAAATGCTACCTGTAAAACATCTTATACAAATTGTCTTTATATGCTGTAGACATTGTCATTTTATAATTATACATCCATAGTTTCTGCCAGGCATCTAAATCTATCCCATGGCCAATATTCTTCCCCCAAGCAATCATAGTCTCTTTTACTTGTTCTTCTCCCATTTTTTCTTCTAATAAATATTGACATAAAAACAATAACATATCATATAAACATGTATATAGGCTAAAATATATATAAACATCCCCCACCTAGACGATAGGCTCAAGATCCAGATGGATCTCAACAGACTTGAACACTGGGCCCTGTCTAACAAAATGAAATCCAATGTAGAGAAAAGTAAAGTCTTACATTTAGGCAAGAAAAACCAATTGTACACATACAGACTGGGTGAAACCAGGCCTAATAGAAGTAACCATGAGAGGGATCTTGGAGTCTTAGTGAACAACCAGTTAAATATGAGCCAACAGTGTGCGGCGGCGTAAAAAGCCAATGCAATTCTAAGTTGCATTAATAGAGGGATACAATCAAGATCAAGTGAGGTATTAATACCACTCTCTAAAGCCTTAGTAAGACCATACCTAGAATACTGCATCCACTTTTGGTCACCACACTATAAAAAAGATGTTGAGACTCTAGAAAAAGTACAGAAGACCAACTAAGATGATTAGGGACTGGAGACTAAAACATATGAAGAATGGTGACAGGAACTGGGCATGGCTAGTCTAGAGAAGGATCAGGAGACATGATAGCAGTGTTCCAATATTTGAGGGCTGCCACAGAGAGGAAGCGGTTAAGCTATTTTCCAAGACTGGGTAGGTGTGGCTGGGGGGGTGCCATGTGACTGGGTGGGAGTGAGTGACATTGAGTTGGCCACGCCCACCCAAGTTTTGTGGTGCCCAGTGTTTTCTTTTTTGTGGGAAACAGGTCCAAATGGCTCTTTGTTTGTTTAAGGTTGCAGATCCTTGTTGTTGGTAGGGTCTTGGGAGAAAGGCTGCTTCTGGCATGGAGATGATATGCTCCATTTCACATGGAAGGAGCAGAGCCTGGCTTCTTCCTTACACACAAAGTGTCAAGGGCTCATGCTCCTCTCCAGCCTCTTTTTTTTTTAAAGAAATTTTATTTTTAACAAAAGAAAAAAACATACACATCAAACAATTTCAATATGCTGAAGGGGTGTTTACATATCTTCTTGTGCAATCTCAAGATGAACATCTCTTTCATAAATATATCTTTATTTTTCTAACATATCTTCCCATCTAGCCATTTATAGAATAAATCCCATATTTGATAATATTGCTTATCTTCTTGATCTCTAATTTCAAAAGTCAATTTACTCATCTCTGCACATTCCATCATCTTCCTAATTATTTCATCTTGCAAAGGTAATTTCTCATTTTTCCAGTTTTTGGCAAACACAATCCTGGCTGCTGTAATAATATTCACAATCAAATATTTTACATCTCTAGTATATATCTCAGGAATAATTCCCAACAGAAAGACTTCCGCCTTAAAGTCTATGTGCTTTTTAATCATTTTCTCCAACCACGTGTGTATCTTAGTCCAATATCTTTTCGCTTCAACGCATGTCAACCACATATGGAAATATGATCCATATGCCTGATGACAGTTCCAACATTTTTCGGATTTGTCTTTAAACATTCTTGCAATTCTTGTCGGGGATAA
>NC_080541.1:124402724-124428515 GCF_028640845.1 Ahaetulla prasina
TCAGCCTCATCGCTGTCGGACTCCGTTGCCAGCTCCGTAGGCTGCTGACGGACTACAACAAGAAGGCAAATTAAATAGAAGAAAACATCAAGTCTTAGAAGACGTCTCCCTTCTCATCCAAGAAGCTTCTTCAGCTCCAGTTGGATGGTGGAAATGGAAGGACTGATATTCCTTGCAGACAGCTGGTCGTTTGCATTCTGTACAGAGTGGTTGAGGCCACTCGGAGGTTTGCCTGTGTCCTCAGCATCACCTGAGTAGTGCAAATGGGTGTGGAGCCTTTTTGGAACTGCTAAAAGGGTTCCTGTGGTCTGCCATTTTTCTGGAAATCCGTTCATACTCCCGCACCATCAAGTCCAATGATCTCTCTTCGGCTGCTGGGAAGCCCATTTCAAGCAACGGTGATACTCTGAGGCCTTGGCTGTGGAGCCCAGACCAAGGACCAGACTATGGTCCATAAGTGTCTGATGGGCATTAAAGTCTTGAGAGGTTTCCTGATAAGGCATCCCTTCCCTTCCACATAGGCTGCATGGTTGTGCTAGCAATGCTGCAATCAGGGGAGCACTCCTGATTTTGGTTGATTCCTTTTCACTTACAAAGTTTTGTTTGTCTGTGCTCTACTGTTGTCTATCCATTCTTGGCGTTTTGGCATAATCATGCTTGCTGTTTGGCCCTTCTTTCTTTTTCTTCCTCCATATCAATCTCTCCTTCATTCCTTTTTCTTTCCGCTCTCTTTCTTTTCTCCTCCCACCCAACTTAAGGCAGCATCTAGACAACCACAATTGTTGATGACAAGTGTTGATTGGTTATGAAGCTCTTGCTGTAATACCATCGTCCATGTGACTCACAGTATGTCACTCACTCCAAAAAGGTCCATTTTTTCCCCAAACGCCATCACTCTGCTAAACTAATAATTCCCTCAACACTCTCAAACTATTTACTAAATCTGCACTATTAATCTTCTCATCGTTCCCATAATCCATCTCCTTCCACTTATGACTGTATGACTGTAACTTTGTTGCTGGTAATCCTTTGGATTTATACTGATATTGTTTCCTGATTGCTTATTTGTACCCTATGATTATCATTAAGTGTTAAATTTGTACCCTATGACCATCATTAAGTGTTGTAAGTGTTGTACTTTGATGAAGGTATCTTTTCTTTTATGTACACTGAGAGCATATGCACCAAGACAAATTCCTTGTGTGTCCAATCACACTTGGCCAATCAAAATTCTATTCTATTCTATTCTATTCTATTCTATTCTATTCTATTCTATTCTATTCTATTCTATTCTATTCTATTCTATTCCTCAGAGTTCTTTTCATCTCCACCGTGGACTTCTGTAGATCCCGAATGCCTTTAATAGAGGCTTCAAGCCATTCCTGAGTATCTAGATGTGGTGTTTTAGGTCCTTCCTCCTCAAGATCCTTTATAGATATTTTGACCCATTTTTGGGCGTCTTGTTTAGATACATCAGGACCTTCCTCTTGCAGGTTTTTCAAGGATTGTTGAAGCCATTTTTCAAGAACTGGTCTAGGTTCTCCAGAAAATGACAGGCTTTCTAAGGATCCTTGAAGTCATTCTAACATATTCACCACAGATCCTTCAGGACATTGCTTCTTGAAGTTCTCTATTGATTTTTCAAGCCATCCCTTTTATTTGGCTTCGTCGAAACTTTGATTTGGACTTTAGTAGGTGTTGAATGCCTATAATAGATGCTTCAAGCCATCCCTGCACATCTAAATCACAGGTTTCTGGCCCTTCTTCTTGGAGATGATTTATCGATCCTTCTAGCCAACCATTCACATCCTCCCTGGATGCCTCAGCACATTCCTTCGGGAGGTTGCTGATGGATGCTTTAAGCCATTCTGGCAGGGTGTACTGTTCAGAGGAATCCTCTTTCAGGACTTTCAGCGATTGCTGAAGCCACCTCAGGATATTTGGCCCGGGTTCCTTCGGTTTTTTTATTTTGAGGTTGTCCACTGAAGCTTTCAGCCATTTCTCATTTAATTTATATTCCATTTGAGGCTTCATTTTATCTTGTTGCGCTTCTGTCTTGTTTTCTGCAACATCTGCATTTGTTTGGCAGACACTCACAGCGCCTCTTTTGCACTCACTGCTGCCAGGTCTCTGGTCCATCCGGTCTCTGCCCATCAATAAGGTGCAGCAGCCCTTCCTCAGTTGTGTCTCTCTGGAAAAAATCAGAATGTTAGCTGTGAATCTGGACCAACAACAAAGCATTCTTAGTTAAAAATGATGGGAACTGCTTTGATGTCAGGAAACTCTCACTCTCAAAGTATATAAATATTGTTGGGTAGTTGGGTTGGAGGTTGAAAGATCTCTCCTATACATATCTTCCCATTCACTTCCATGAGACTAACTCCTGAGATTTGTATATGTAAAAGTATAATGAGCCGTAATTCATTCATTTCTTTCTAAAGTAAGGAAAATGTAGGTTTTCCAAGCTTTCTAAGATAAGGAGAACCTAATATGAAATTCTGGAACAAGAAGTTAGTGGTGGCGATCTACAAATTTCTCACCTCCACAGTCTTTCTTCATACTCTCTGCAGAGCTCCTCTTTCTCATCCGTCAGTTCAAGATTTTTGAATGTCACCATCTCGGCCTTATTTTGGAGCTCTTTGTTTTCTAATGTCATTAATGACATCAGTGTTGTCTTTCTGTAAATTATGAGAACCAGAGAGATATTAGCCCACTTCATTTTTTACTTGAATTACTAAGCATACCTACATTCCTCATTATTTTTGCATGCCATTATACCTATTGCTCTTCTCTTATTCAGTTATACATACAGTACATATAAAAGAATGGAATATTTCTTTTATCTGGTATATCTGGCCTAAGGGATCTAATAAATAAATTTGAATTTGAAAGAAAAAGTCAAGATCACTATCTAAATATTTCTCACCGATAAAGTTCGTCTTTGAGGTCATTATTTTCTCGTAGGAGCTCTGCTTTTTCTTCAGCGTGTTTCTGCACCTTGCAGCTGAGACTCTCATTCTCTCGTCTGAGTTTTTCCAGCTGCCCAGACTCATCTGAATGATTTTTCCTGTAAAATATCAAGAGCAGAGTGCAATTAGCCCCCTTAGGTTTTTTTTAAAATTTGATTTGATTATTTGGTGGTTTTTTATTTATTTAAACTTGTTTAAAATTAAAACTAATTAAAATAGCTGAGAAAGGAAGAGAAAGTCAGGGTTGCTATCTAAAATTTTCTCACCTGCTCAGCTTTTCTTCATACTGTTCACAAAGTTTTTCTTTTTCTTTGGCCAATTGTATATTTTTATTTGTAAGCTCCTGAATTTTTAGTTCCAGCTCCTCTTTTTCTGCCAGAAGTTTTGATATTTCCATTGTCTTCCTGCAAATTATGAAGACCGGAGAGAAATTAGCCCCCTTAGGGGTTTTTTACTTGAATTATCAACCTTTTTATTCAATTACAACACGTTAAAAATACCTTCGTGTGTGTAAATACAGAGGAAATAATACTTTAATCAATTATCTTCCTTTTTTTTAATATACATTCCACGAAAGGCACAAACAAATTCAAAATGATTTTCAGAAGCAAATCATTTTGGATGTAGAATATGGGGAAAGTTCTCACTTCTCACAAATGTCTAACTGTCAACATATCCCAACAAGTTGCTTCCTCAGTGATTAAGGCAGTTCCTTGTTTATGAGGGAGCACAAGGCAGTCATTATGAAAGGTTCTGTTTAAAAATCAAATTCAACTGTTGCTATTCCCACCTTATTTCCCAAACTCTACTAGAATATCATTTCCGTCACTTGTTTGATAAAATGGCCAGTCCTATTGCCAATGTAGAAATTAGGAATGTTTTATTGAAAGTGTGAACTTAATAGGATGATGCAAAGATTTGATGAACTATGCCAAGACTTACATATAACTCTGGCCCCTCGCTCTCTTCAGATCTACTTCCAGTCTTTCAGTTTTTGTCTGAACAATCTGAAGAAGCCAAAATACATCACAAATCAGGAACATATTTCCATATCAGCCCACGCACTCCCCCCCCAACTACCCCATCACTCACATTGGGCTTCTTCGCCTCTTCTTATGACATGAACTATTTCTCAGTAATGTACACTCAAAAGATTCCTCAAATGCTAGATTGCTTACCTGAGGGGAACGCAACTTTAAACTTAAATCCTGGCCCACGCGCATTTCTGGATGTCTGGAAACCTGGGAGTTCTGTGAAGAATGAAAAACATAAAATGAATTTTAGATGTTTGCTTGATAATTTTCTTCATTTCATGGTCATGAGAAGATTTACATGAATTTGTTTTCCATAAATTCTCTGTCATGTTAGTGTAAAGAAGATATTAATTGAAACTTCTTCTTTAGAAAAGAGTCTGGGGTGTAGACAAGCATATTTGAGCATATTAAAATCATGCATGTCAAGATGAGCACAAACATGTGCAACTCCCAGTTTATTGCTGTAGATGTTCAATACAGGCAATAAAGATTATTCACGCTGGGATGGAAAAAGAAAGATCTAGTTTTAGTTCATTTGTTTAGGAAACGTAAAACACAGTGGTTCAACAAAATACGAATCATCTAAATTTTATTTCACTGCTAGTGATATTGTATGTGGCCAAAGAAAGTAGCTAATGTGGCAAAGAAGGAACCAACCAAGAATCAGCATGAATTGCCATTCTTTAATGGAAATTACAGATAAACTACTTTGTATTGAATGGATGTGTGTGTATGAACTTCATATATGTAATAGAAATATAAAGTGAACATAAATACTATATAAAATACGCTGCACATGTATTATTAACAATTACCAATTGTGAAAAAATCATTTATTTTCATTTTTCTCACAAATATATTCTAAGGTGAGCTACAAGTATACATTATATACCTCAGCACGTCTCCGTTCTTCAGTGGCAGATGACAGAAGAGGAAGTCTCGATATTTCTTCCTGCAATGACAAAATACCCCATTTAAAAAAACAAAAACTAAATTGACAGTGATTCTTCCAGAACTGAAGAAACTTCTTGGGTGAGAATCTAAACATCTTCAGGGAAAGCAAAAAGAAAGTCCTGCTTCCTCTTGAAAAAGCATCTTGGGGACAGATAGGGAATCCTTCTACTATATCCCCAAACAGCCCTTTCATTTTAAGTACAAAGTGCAGAGAAAACAAAAGTTCTCCTGCCAAAGTCATAAAAAATTTCATTAGCAATTTGGTCCATGAAATATGTTAAATCAATATTTACAATGACCTAAGCTAGCTCTGCAAGTTCATTGATTCATTCATCCAACTTATATGGCTGCCCAACATGCAATGGAGACTCTGGGTCTCTCTCTTGGTTTTCCTTCCATTTATTTGTGTTTGGTTCTCAGGGACTGGCTGGACGAGTCCCTGCCATTTTTTTAGCAAGGTTTTTCAGAAGTGGTTTGTGTTGCCTTCTTCCTAGGGCTAAGAGAAGGTGACTGGCCCAGGGTCACCCACTTGGCTTTGTGCCTAAAGTGGGACAAGAAATGTCAGTCTCTGGGTTTGCAGGCTGATGCCTTAACCGTGATACCAAACTGGCTTTCTTGGGTCGCTAATAGAAGCTAACGATGTATTTCAAAAATAAAGTCCAAAACAAAAACCTATACTGGCAATTGAGGATAAACAGAAACCACAATTAATATTCTGTCTGTCTCTCTGTCTCTAACTACCTACCCTATCATCCATCCATCCATCCATCTACCTACCTACCTACCTACCTACCTAGCTAAAATTTCTATACGTTCCACCACACATTTACTGTGACAGCCTATGAACAAATGTTTTTTCTTACCTCTTGAGTAAGAACACGTTTCATGTTTTCTCTTAATTTTCTCAACAAATCGTTTTCCATCACAAAATCAGTGTTGGAAACTAGAAGATAAGGTAATAGGTGAGACTGCAGAATAGCTTTGACATTTTTATTTCAAAAATTAAAATGTAGACTTGAGAGACAATGTCTAGAATAGCACATCATTTTTAAATTATATTATATTCTTCTAATCTGATCCTTTAGGACAAGCGTTGAACACAACTAACATAAAAAGATAAGGAAATAAATAACGTTTCTGTCCTAAAGGATCTAGAGGAATAGTCACAATAATGAAAAATGTGATTGGTAAATTAAAATCCAAACCATAAAAGCATTGGCCTCTAAAGACCATACTAAAAATAAGTGTTTTACGTATGTTAGAAAGACAGAGCTGTAGCCAAATGCAGCTGCCTCAAGAGTGCCTTTTAAACTCTGGGAATGATGCAGGAAAAGGCCATCTCCCCTCTGCCTAATAGTTTCGTCTCAAAAGAGCAGCGGAGCTTCTGGGTTTCTCCCGCAGACTGTTTTTTTTTTTATTTCATTTTGTCACAACAGTATACACCAACATCGACATAAAACAACAACACATCATAAAAGAAAAAAAAATATATAAGCAAAAGTATGCAATCACTATGTTAGTTTGATATAATGAAGGGAACAATAGGACAGGAACGGTAGGCACTTTTGTGCTCTTATGCACGCCCCTTATAGTCCTCTTAGGAATGGGGTGAGGTCAATAGTAGACAGTTTTTGGTTGAAGATTTTGGGATTTTGAGTAGAGTCAGGTAATGAGTTCCAAGCGTTAACAACTCTGTTACAGAAGTCATATTTTCTGCAATCAAGTTTGAAGCGGTTGACATTTAGTTTGAATCTATTGTTTGCTCTTGTATTATTGCGATTGAAGCTGAAGTAGTCTTTTACAGGAAGAATATTGCAATAGATGATTCTGTGTGTTAAACACAGGTCTTGTCGGAGTCGGCGGAGTTCTAAGTTTTCTAATCCCAGGATTTCAAGTCTGGTGGCATAAGGTATTTTGTTGTTTATGGAGGAGTGAAGAACTCTTCTAGTAAAATATTTCTGTAGCGGTTTTTGAAGTTCGCTACATCACCCTTTTTGTTTCTTCTCCAGAGGGATTTTTTTTTTTGGATTGAAGCTTTTTTATTGATATGGGTAATTTATTTATGTTTTTGATTTTGATGGTGATTTGTGGTACGTATAGTTTGATGATTTTATTGATTTCAAGTAGGAATACTTTATAATGGTCTTCTGCAGTGATACAGGTTGAGAATAGATTTTGCCAGTCAAGAAATGAGAGATCATTGTTTATAAGGTCATAGTTGGCTTTTTTAAAATTGTAGTTTGGAGTACTATTGTTATGACGATTTGTGTGAGGACGTATATTTAGACAAAAGTCTATCATGCAGTGGTCGCTGTTGGAAAAGGGTTCTTTTATTTGTAGTCTGTAAATTGAGTTTGTGTTATTACAAAAGATGAGGTCGAGGCAGTTCTTGAGTCTAGTATTGTTAATTGGACGGTACAAAAAGGAAAAAAGATATGACGCCGGAAGATGAGCTCCTCAGGTTGGAAGGTGTCCAATATGCTACTGGGGAAGAGCGGAGGGCTAGTACTAGTAGCGCCAGAAAGAATGAAGCCACTGGGCCAAAGCCGAAAGGACGCTCAGCTGTGGATGTATCTGGTGGTGAAAGGAAAGTCCGATGCTGTAAAGATTTTTTCTCCATAGGAACCTGGAATGTAAGATCCATGAATCAAGGCAAGCTGGATGTGGTCAAACAAGAGATGACAAGACTGAACATCGACATAAAACAACAACACATCATAAAAGAAAAAAATATATAAGCAAAAGTATGCAGGTCAATAGATAATGATGGTTTCAGGTTGCGAAGAGCTTTTCAACATTATCTTCTGTGAAGTCTATATGTGTTAAGTCATTGTTAACATTTTTGGTACGATTGAGGAATGTCGGATATGAGCCATCGCTGTTTAAAAGACTGAGCGAAGAATGTGTTAAAGAGATTTGCTTTAACTGTTTCGTCAGTACGTTCTTTGCCGTTAGATTCTTTTAGTGGTGGAATGGATCTTGTTTCTTTAAGTTGATTGATGACAAAATTATAGAAAGCACGATTGGAATTAGTGCGTGAAGGTCTTCTTCTTGCTTGGTGTGGTAAATGTTACATTCAGTTTTTATTTGGTTGCAAATATTTCTGTAGCGGATTTTGAAGTTCGCTACATCACCCTTTTTGTTTCTTCTCCAGAGGGATTTTTTTTTTTGGATTGAAGCTTTTTTATTGATATGGGTAATTTATTTATGTTTTTGATTTTGATGGTGATTTGTGGTACGTATAGTTTGATGATTTTATTGATTTCAAGTAGGAATACTTTATAATGGTCTTCTGCAGTGATACAGGTTGAGAATAGATTTTGCCAGTCAAGAAATGAGAGATCATTGTTTATAAGGTCATAGTTGGCTTTTTTAAAATTGTAGTTTGGAGTACTATTGTTATGACGATTTGTGTGAGGGTGTATATTTAGACAAAAGTCTATCATGCAGTGGTCGCTGTTGGAAAAGGGTTCTTTTATTTGTAGTCTGTAAATTGAGTTTGTGTTATTACAAAAGATGAGGTCGAGGCAGTTCTTGAGTCTAGTATTGTTAATTGACGGTACAAAAGGAAAAAGATATGGCCGGAAGATGAGCTCCTCAGGTTGGAAGGTGTCCAATATGCTACTGGGGAAGGCGGAGGGCTAGTACTAGTAGCGCCAGAAAGAATGAAGCGACTGGGCCAAAGCCGAAAGGACGCTCAGCTGTGGATGTATCTGGTGGTGAAAGGAAAGTCCGATGCTGTAAAGATTTTTTCTCCATAGGAACCTGGAATGTAAGATCCATGAATCAAGGCAAGCTGGATGTGGTCAAACAAGAGATGACAAGACTGAACATCGACATCTTAGCAATCAGCAAACTAAAGTGGACGGGAATGGGCGAATTTAATTCAGATGACTATCAGGTATACTACTGTGGGCAAGAATCCCTCAGAAGAAATGGAGTGGCCTTCATAATCAATAAAAAAGTAGGAAAAGCAATACTGGGATACAATCCCCAAAATGACAGAATAATCTCAGTCCGTATCCAAGGCAAACCATTCAATATCACAGTAGTTCAAGTCTATGCCCCAACCACTGGTGCTGAAGAAGATGAAATTGACCAGTTCTATGAAGCCCTACAGCACCTGATAGAATTAACACCAAAAAATGATATCCTTATCATCATGGGAGATTGGAATGCTAAAGTAGGAAGCCAAAAGATAACCGGAATAACAGGCAAATATGGCCTTGGAGTACAAAAGGAAGCAGGGCACAGGCCGATAGAATTCTGTCAAGGCAATACGATGGTCATAGCAAACACTCTTTTCCAACAACCTAAGAGCGACTCTACACATGGACATCACCAGATGGTCAACACAGAAATCAGATTGACTATGTGCTCTGCAGCCAAAGATGGAGAAGCTCTATACAGTCAGTAAAAACAAGACCAGGAGCTGACTGTGGCTCAGATCATGAGCTTCTTCTTGCAGAATTTAGGCTTAAACTAAAGAAAGTAGGGAAAAGCACCAGGCCACTCAGGTATGAACTAAATCATATCCCTGGTGAATATACAGTAGAGGTGACAAATAGATTTAAAGAATTAGATCTGATAGACAGAGTGCCTGATGAACTATGGACGGAGGTTCGCAACATTGTACAAGAGGTAGCAACTAAAACCATTCCAAAGAAAAAGAAATGCAAGAAAGCAAAATGGCTGTCTGAGGAAGCTCTGCAAATAGCGGAGGAAAGAAGAGAAGTGAAAGGCACATGAGAAAGAGAAAGATACACCCAGTTGAATGCAGAATTCCAGAGAACAGCTAGAAGAGATAAGAATGCATTCTTAAATGAACAGTGCAAAGAAATAGAAGAAAACAATAGAATAGGGAGGACCAGAGATCTATTCAAGAAAATTGGAGATATGAAGGGAACGTTTCATGCAAAGATGGGCATGATAAAGGACCAAAATGGCAGGGACCTAACAGAGGCAGAAGAGATTAAGAAGAGGTGGCAAAATTACACAGAAGTACTATACAAGAATGAGCTTAACATCCCTGATAACCACGATGGGGTGGTCACTAACCTTGAGCCAGACATCCTAGAATGTGAAGTCAAATGGGCCTTAGGAAATCTGAGCAACAACAAAGCCAGTGGAGGAGACAGTATTCCAGCTGAGCTATTCAAAATCTTAAAAGGCAGCGCAGTAAAAGTGCTACACCCAATTTGCCAGCAAATTTGGAAAACTCAACAGTGGCCACAGGATTGGAAAAGGTCAGTTTACATTCCAATTCCAAAGAAAGGCAATGCCAAAGAATGTTCAAACGATCGCACCATTGCACTCATTTCACATGCTAGTAAGGTTATGCTTAAAATCCTACAAGCTAGGCTCCAGCAGTATGTGGATCGAGAACTACCAGAAGTACAGGCAGGATTTCGTAGAGGCAGAGGAATTAGAGATCAAATTGCCAACATATGCTGGATCATGGAGAAAGCTAGGGAGTTCAGAAACCATCTACTTCTGCTTCATTGACTATGCTAAAGCCTTTGATTGTGTGGATCACAACAAATTGTGGCAAGTTCTTAAAGAGATGGGAGTACCAGACCATCTTATTTGTCTCTTGAGAAACCTGTATGTGGGTCAAGAAGCCACAGTGAGAACTGGACACGGAACCACTGATTGGTTCAAAATTGGGAAAGGAGTCCGGCAAGGCTGTATACTATCACCCTGCCTATTTAACTTATATGCAGAACACATCATGAGAAAGGCGGGGCTAGATGAATCAAAAATTGGAATTAAGATTGCCGGAAGAAATATTAACAACCTCAGATATGCAGATGATACCACTCTAATGGCAGAAAGCGAAGAGGAACTAAAGAGTCTCTTGATGCGGCTGAAGGAGGAGAGTGCAAAAGTTGGCTTGAAACTCAACATTAAGAAAACTAAAATCATGGCATCCGGCCCTCTCCATTCCTGGCAGATAGATGGTGAAGAAATGGAGGTAGTGACAGATTTTATTTTCCTGAGCTCCAAGATCACCGCAGATGGGGACTGCAGCCAAGAAATTAAAAGACGCTTGCTCCTGGGGAGGAAAGCTATGGCAAATCTAGACAGCGTATTAAAAAGCAGAGACATCACCCTGCCAACAAAAGTGTGTATAGTCAAAGCTATGGTTTTCCCAGTTGCAATGTATGGCGGTGAAGGCTGGACCATAAGAAAGGCTGAGCGCCAAAGAATTGAGGCCTTTGAACTCTGGTGCTGGAGAAGACTCCTGCGAGTCCCTTGGGCTACAAAGCGAACGAACAAGTCAGTTCTAGAGGAGATCAACCCTGACTGCGCTTTAGAAGGCCAGATCCTGAAGATGAAACTGAAATACTTTGGCCACCTAATGAGAAAGAAGGACTCACTGGAGAAGAGCCTAATGCTGGGAAAGATTGAGGGCAAAAGAAGGGGACGACAGGTGGCTGGATGGAGTCACTGAAGCAGTAGGCATGAGTTTAAATGGACTCCAGAGGATGGTAGAGGACAGGAAGGCCTGGAAGAATGTTGTCCATGGGGTCGCGATGGGTCGGACACGTCTTCGCAACTAACAACAACAAGTTGCTCAAGACCTAGGTTTGTAACGGCGCTGTATAGTGTAGTATGGATTGGTTGTACATTCATTTGTTATCCAGTTTATAGAAGGTAGATTTAGGTCACCCAGGAAGATGAGAGGTTATGGGCAAGAGGTAGCCCATGTTAGTAGTGAGGTTAACGTATTTGCATGAGCGATGTCGTAGTCAGCGGCTCTGTAGCATAGTATGAATCTAAGTGTGGTGTTGGTGGACAGGTCACATACAATAGTTTCAGGAAGAGAAAGTTTATGTGCAACTTGAATATTTTTTAAGTGCAGTGATTTTTTGTAAAAGATAACTACTCCACCACCTCTGCGGTGTTCACGATCTGATCAAAGGACTTGATATTCTTTGTTTGAAATAATGGAGTCAGTGAGGGATGAGTTTAGGCATGTATCACAAAGAAATATGATATCAAATGTACCATTGTTTAATAAGAGGATAAATTCAGGTAATTTGTTTACAATACTTCTTGCATTTATTAATTTACATTTGAGACCTGTAGTGTTTGGTGTAGGAGAGGTAAGGGGCGTGCATACCTAGTTGTGATCGGTAGTTGATTGAGGGTTATTTGTAACAGGTGGTAGAAGGAAGGTTGGTTGAGCAATGAGCGGCTGATCGTTGGATGATTGGAGGTTTTGAATGGGTGGTTGAAGATTAGTAGGTTGATCGATGGGTGAATGGATGTTTCGATTTATGGATGCCTTGTTTGATGGATGGTTGAATGTTCAACATCTTCAACATCTGCTGAAAGGCATTCTCTTCACATTCTCTTCGGCAGTCAGGCACTAAGTGCTTGAAAAGGCAACTCCCATTGCCTCCCCTAATAACTGAGGGAAACACAGTCCAGTGTTCCTGGATAGCACCGGTTGCCCATCCCTCTCCAGGAGTTCTCACTTTCCACATTATAACAAGAAACATCAACACTAACTTTGCTTTAAAAATGTAAATCCTATTATGTAGGGGATACAACCATGGATCTGCTAAACTATCTGGAATGATCTATATAACTGGCCACGAATATTCACCATGAAGAGTCTTTTAAGTCAAGGAACTTTTTTCTCTTTCATACCATAAAAGACACAAACAATTTCTAGAGGTAAAACTTTTGATTTAATGTATGAAAAATGTTTTCACTTTGTTCCCAATTGCCAATCTGCAAAGGTAGCCGAACAAGTTGCTTTCTCACAGTTTAGGCAGTACCTTTTTGTTAGATTGCATGAGATCACAATCCCATCAATAAAATTTGCAATAGTAATGAGAGCTTCCTATGAAAAACAAGCTCATTGTATTGGGGCCACCAACGAATAGCAGAGGTCTTCTTGGTATTCTATATTTATTCTATAATTTATCTGTCTTTAAAATGGGAATTAGCAACAAACTTTTACCGACTTCCACCTAGGTGTCTGCCCCCCAATTTTGAAGTAAAAACTAAATACTGAAAGCAAACATGTCATCAAGGCTTGGTGTCAGGTGGGTGATGACATCTCAGTGCTTTCTCTAGAAGTGTGACCTGTGACCCGCTGGGTCATCCCTCCAGAGGTATGTGTGTGCTTACCAGGATCCTCAGCTCCTCCACACTTCAGCACCTCCGTACTTCAGCTCCTCAGCACTTCCGCACCTCCGCACTTCCGCACTTCCGCACCTCAGCTCCTCAGCACTTCCGTACCTCAGAACCTCAGCACTTCCGCACTTCCGCACTTCAGAACTTCAGCACCTCAGAACCTCAGCACTTCAGCACCTCAACACTTAGCTCCTCAACACCTCCGCAATTCAGCACTTCAGCACTTCAGCACCTCTGCACTTCAGCTCCTCAGCACTTCAGCACCTCAACACTTCAGCACCTCCGCACCTCAGCTCCTCAACGCTTCAGCGCCTGAGCGCTTCAGCGTTTCAGAACCTCAGCACTTCAGCACCTCCGCACCTCAGCACTTCAGCACCTCAGAACCTCCGCACGTCAGCACCTCCGCACTTCAGCACCTTAGCTCCTAAACAGCTCTGCAATTCAGCACCTCAGCTCCTCCGCAACTCAGCACCTCAACTCCTCAACACCTCAGCACAAGGATTGGACTCCTGGAGATATATATATGTAGCAGTCAAAGTCATCACAATCAGTGTTTCATGACCCATCCTAATATGTCTTAATCTTTTATCTAGCTGTGGATGGATGCTAGGGGTGCACCTTATATGCCCTACAGGAACTGTACTTTGGTGTCCTCAGGCCACCAAAGTAGACATATCACAGTTCCAATACCAAAGGCGAATGGCAAACCTTTACCCTAAAATCCCCATAGTTCCTCATATACATGGTGGTCTCCTCTGCTTTTTGGCTAAGAATCCCACCTCAGAAATGGTTTCGGTGGTTTTGAATTTGATGGGGGGATCTGAATTCAGTCATGGCCCATGAAAGGAGAAAGGAGAGCAGAAGGAAGGTTCCATTAGGTTAGTTGCCTAGCAACAGAGTAAAGATTCAGATAGTGGCAATTAGCTGCAGCAACATTCCGAGGAGTGACAGCCCACAGAACAGACTTGGCTCCCTCTCTTCTCAAGTCCAACATGGACATTCCTGGGTGACTTCATCACACTTTCTCATCCCTTTATCTCACACAGTTAATTTGATGGAGGGAAAGAGGAACAAAGATTCTCCAGTACCTTGAGCTCCTAAACCGTGAAGCAATATAGGCTGACACCTCCCAAATTCCAACTCTGGGTTGTGCAGAGGGGCACTCCTGCATGCTGATTGGTTCTGACTTTCTAATGGGAAATGGGGAAGGCAAGGCACATTGAAGCAGGAAATGTTAAAATTTGCTGACGTAGAAAAGGAACATGTATGTAACTGCCCCCGAACAACAGATGCACACGTTCCCTCTACATAGTGCCAGAGTAGTCTGCTCGAGTTAGCAGACTGCTCTGCTAACGGGTTACCCTCCTTGAATTCTGTTATCTCTTATCTAACTCCAAGGAGGTGCTAATTGTTACTTGAGAAGTGTCCTGTGCATAGACCGTTTAAGAATAAATCAGTTTAAGTGGAACTTCATGCGTGGACTTGGTCTTTCCGTCAGACACCATGTTGTCAAACTGATGCCATTTCATTCCTGGTTCATAAATTAATTATCCATGACATCATGTGACAGCTTTAACATTGTCTCCTTTACAGTATAATCTTTATTTCTTTGAATGGTCGGGGCTCTGAAATTCTTCGGCTGGAAGCCCAGTGATCTCTATATTTTCTTGATGCTTATAAAATGGCCTTGTTGCAGTCTCCAAATGCTGTGGTTCTTCTTAAGGGTATAGATTATTTTATGCAACAGATAGTAATGTACTCAGCACCTAGATCCTATTGCAAATGCCCTAGGATCAAAACTTAATTTAGTTTGCGATTGCTAGTACCGGTATTTAGTGGGCTTTCAGCTAGTAACAGATTCATAGTGGATATGAATTTCTGACTGTCACAGACTCAACAGCACTTCCGAGGAGACTGAAGTTCTTGAGGGCCACCAGCCTGAAGGATTCTACCGCTAACCCTGTAATGGAGTTTAGCAGCTGAAGGGGAAATGATGTCATATAGTATGGAGGTAGGCACAGCAGCAATAAACCCAACTACTCTTTAGAACCCAACTGAATACAAATCACCAGGACCTCACAGATTACATTCCAGAGTTTTAAAGGTGCTGGCAGATGTAATCTCAGAACCACTGTACCACATCTTTCAAAAATCCTGGCATCAGGGAACTATCAGAGGCCTGGAAAAGAGCTGATGTGGTTCCCAACTTCAAAAAAGGGAAAAAAACAGACCCAGGAAACTAGAGACCAATCAGCCTAACATCAATACCTGGGAAGATACTAGAAAAGATAATAAAAAAACAGATCTGCCAACATCTAGAAACAAATAAAGTAATAACTAGCAGTCAGCATGGGTTTGTTAAAAACAGATCATGCCAAATGAATCTTATTTCATTCTTCAACATAGTGACTAAATTAGCAGACCAGCGAAATATTTTGGACATAATATACTTCAGCAAGGCATGCAGCAAAGTAAACCACAACCTACATCTTGGTAAGCTAGAAAAAAGTGGGATAGATAGCATCATAACCAGATGGATTTGTAACTGGCTTATAAACTGTACTCAATGAGTGGTCCTTAATGGGTCTACGACTACGTGGAGGGAAGTAAGCAGTGGGGTACCACAAGGTTCTGACTTAGGCCCAGTACTCTTCAATATCTTCATAAACAACTTAGATGAGGAATAGAAGGGGAACTTACCAAATTTGCAGATGATACTAAGCTGGCAAGAATAACAAACATCCCCCACCTAGACGATAGGCTCAAGATCCAGATGGATCTCAACAGACTTGAACACTGGGCCCTGTCTAACAAAATGAAATCCAATGTAGAGAAAAGTAAAGTCTTACATTTAGGCAAGAAAAACCAATTGTACACATACAGACTGGGTGAAACCAGGCCTAATAGAAGTAACCATGAGAGGGATCTTGGAGTCTTAGTGAACAACCAGTTAAATATGAGCCAACAGTGTGCGGCGGCGGCCAAAAAAGCCAATGCAATTCTAAGTTGCATTAATAGAGGGATACAATCAAGATGAGGTATTAATACCACTCTCTAAAGCCTTAGTAAGACCATACCTAGAATACTGCATCCACTTTTGGTCACCACACTATAAAAAAGATGTTGAGACTCTAGAAAAAGTACAGAGAAGACCAACTAAGATGATTAGGGGACTGGAGACTAAAACATATGAAGAATGGTGACAGGAACTGGGCATGGCTAGTCTAGAGAAGGATCAGGGGAGACATGATAGCAGTGTTCCAATACTTGAGGGGCTGCCACAGAGAGGAAGGGGTTAAGCTATTTTCCAAGACTGGGTAGGTGTGGCTGGGGGGGTGCCATGTGACTGGGTGGGAGTGAGTGACATTGAGTTGGCCACGCCCACCCAAGTTTTGTGGTGCCCAGTGTTTTCTTTTTTGTGGGAAACAGGTCCAAATGGCTCTTTGTTTGTTTAAGGTTGCAGATCCTTGTTGTTGGTAGGGTCTTGGGAGAAAGGCTGCTTCTGGCATGGAGATGATATGCTCCATTTCACATGGAAGGAGCAGAGCCTGGCTTCTTCCCTTACACACAAAGTGTCAAGGGGCTCATGCTCCTCTCCAGCCTCTTTTTTTTTTTTAAAGAAATTTTATTTTTAACAAAAAGAAAAAAACAAGAAAAAAACATACACATCAAACAATTTCAATATGCTGAAGGGGTGTTTACATATCTTCTTGTGCAATCTCAAGATGAACATCTCTTTCATAAATATATCTTTATTTTTCTAACGTATCTTCCCATCTAGCCATTTATAGAATAAATCCCATATTTGATAATATTGCTTATCTTCTTGATCTCTAATTTCAAAAGTCAATTTACTCATCTCTGCACATTCCATCATCTTCCTAATTATTTCATCTTGCAAAGGTAATTTTTCATTTTTCCAGTTTTTGGCAAACACAATCCTGGCTGCTGTAATAATATTCACAATCAAATATTTTACATCTCTAGTATGTATCTCAGGAATAATTCCCAACAGAAAGACTTCCGCCTTAAAGTCTATGTGCTTTTTAATCATTTTCTCCAACCACGTGTGTATCTTAGTCCAATATCTTTTCGCTTCAACGCATGTCAACCACATATGGAAATATGATCCATATGCCTGATGACAGTTCCAACATTTTTCGGATTTGTCTTTAAACATTCTTGCAATTCTTGTCGGGGATAAATGCTACCTGTAAAACATCTTATACAAATTGTCTTTATATGCTGTAGACATTGTCATTTTATAATTATACATCCATAGTTTCTGCCAGGCATCTAAATCTATCCCATGGCCAATATTCTTCCCCCAAGCAATCATAGTCTCTTTTACTTGTTCTTCTCCCATTTTTTCTTCTAATAAATATTGACATAAAAACAATAACATATCATATAAACATATAAACATGTATATAGGCTAAAATATATATAAAATATAAAATATAGGCTAAAATATGTATATATATAAGCAAAGTATTCATCTGCTATAATGAAAGGGAACAATAGGACAGGAACAGTAGGCACTTTTGTGCTCTTATACACAAAAGTCCTCTTAGGAATGGGGTGAGGTCAATAGTAGTCAGTTTTTGGTTAAAGATTTTGGGATTTGGAGATGAGACCACAGAGTCAGGTAGTGAGTTCCAAGCGTTAACAACTCTGTTACAGAAGTCATATTTTCTGCAATCAAGATTGAAGCGGTTAACATTAAGTTTGAATCTATTGTTTGCTCTTGTATTATTGCGATTGAAGCTGAAGTAGTCTTTAACAGGAACGACATTGGAATAGATGATTTTGTGTGTTAAACACAGGTCTTGTCGGAGTCGGCGGAGTTCTAAGTTTTCTAATCCCAGGATTTCAAGTCTGGTGATATAAGGTATTTTGTTGTTTTCAGAGGAGCAGAGAACTCTTCTTGTAAAATATTTCTGGACACGTTCAATTGTATTAATGTCTGATATGTGGTATGGGTTCCAGACAGGTGAGCTGTATTCAAGAATAGGTCTAGCAAATTTTTTGTATGCTCTGGTTAGTAGTGTAGAGTTTTTGGAAAAGAAGCTGCGTAAACTCTTAGAGCTTTTTTTGTTATGTAGTTGCAGTGGGCTTTGGCACTTAGATCATTTGATATGAAAACTCCAAGGTCTTTAACAGGGTGGGGGTCATCTTAAAGTAATGTCCATCAAGCTTGTATTTGGTGTTAGAGTTCTTTTTCCCATTATGTATATATGTATATGTATGTGTGTATGTATGTATGTATGTATGTATGTATGTATGTATATATATATATATATATATATATATATATATATATATATATATATATATATATATATATATATATATATATATATATAAGCAAAGTATTCATCTGCTATAATGAAAGGGAACAATAGGACAGGAACAGTAGGCACTTTTGTGCTCTGATTGGATGGAGTGTTTTTGTGCTCTGATTGGATGGAGTGTTTTTGTGCTCTGATTGGATGGAGTGTTTTTGTGCTCTGATTGGATGGAGTGTTTTTGTGCTCTGATTGGATGGAGTGTTTTTTTGTGCTCTGATTGGCTGGGGGTGTGTCCTGTTTGGGTGGGGGCTTGGTTGTGCTAGGATTAGTCTGAGTTGCAAGGGGATTTGAGCTGGTGAGCTGCACTGCTGCTGTTTGGCTTCGTGTTCGTGGTCGTGCTACATCTTCATAGTGGGTGTCAGTTTGCTGCATGTATGGATTGGAGGGGTTTGAAATGGCTAATGTTGCAGCTGCGGTCTGGCTTCTGGTCCTATACTCTGGTTTCTCTTCAGATCGTATAAATCTTTCGCCTTTTCTACTCAGTTTTTATATGTAAAGATAAATATCCAGAGAATCCAAATTGTAATCCAAATCAGTAATAAAGGAAAAGAAATAAGAAAATTTTTTTCAGACTGTTCCGTGTCTTAATCCAAGAGGAAGAGATAGGAAGAAATTAATCAAAAAAAAAAAAATAGAGGGGGAGAAAATTCTGGAGGGGGGGGTGCAGAGTAAAAATAGATATAATAGCAGGGAGGGCAGAAAAAAAATCAGAGAGAACAGTAAAAGAGGCTTTCCCCTTTTGCCTTCTTCTTTTCCTTTCCAGACTTATTCCTTTAACAATTTAACAAAGAACACATGAATGAACAATCTTCAGGGTTCTCTCAGTATCTCAAGAAGCAACACTGTATCTCAAGGTTAAAGCCCTAGGGAAATAGTAGAACAAGGTAGCAATTTCCTTTCAGTAGAAAGAGTTCCAGTTTATAAATGTGCAGAGGGAAAAAAATAAAAGGCCAATAGATGGCAGTCTTTTGCCTCTCCCTTCTCACAGCCACTCCTCCTCCACCCTCATAAAAATTTAAGAAAAATAAAAAAATAAAAAAAAGGGTCAAACAGAAAGGATTAATTAAAAAAAAAAGAATTTTAAAAATCAATTTAACATTTTAATATTGGTAGTTAGCAGAGAGCAAAAATAAAGTTTTTCTTTAGGCAATAAATCCAAAAGTACTAAAAGAATCATTCCCTTCACTTCATCCAAAATGGAGACACTCTCAAGAGAAAAAAAAAAGTTCCCAAAATACATTTAAAAAGAAGATTTCTCCAAACTTTTTAAACCGCCATTCAAGTCAATTATTTTTAGCTATTTTTCTTTCATTCACCATTTAGGATGGTTTAGCAAAGTCCATTAGACAGTATTTTCTCACCCCTGTCAGCACGTTCCTTCGGCTCTTCCTTCGGAGCTGTCCCAGCTTTGACAGCCAAGGCTGGATTTGATCGCCACGAAAAAGGGCTTCTCCTGAGTCAAACGGGGATTTTGCAATATCCCCGAGACCAGCAGGAAGTATCCTACACTATCACTGTCCTTCCGGGACAGTGAGGTCCCAAAAAAGGACCATCGTGGTGAAAAAACATGGGCAGCAAGTCCGAAGTTCAAACTTGCATGCGATTTCGCCGCAACGCCAGCTCTGCCCCCCTCTCTCCAGCCTCTTTAATCAGCTGTGGTCATCACTGGGTAGAAAAGCAAGCAAAGCTTCCTATCCTTGGCATGTGCCACAGTGTGGCTTGATGGCTAAGTAGTGCTGCAGCCTGCTTTGGGCTGCCTATGCAAGGCCAGACCCATTCTGGTGGTCCACCCCAGATATTTTATGGATACAATTGATTTATGGTGAGAGCCTATTTGCCAGTGATCTTGGTCTCTTGGCTCAATTGCTTCTGAATAGTAAATTTGTTTAGGTGGCTCCTTTGTTTGATTGTAAATTTACTTTGTAAAGTAAATCTGATAGGTTTCTCTCTCTCTGTGTGTGTTTTCACCAAGTATCAAGCAATGGAGATACTCTGAGGTCCTGGGTATATAGCCCTGAGTGCTCAAACCAGTGCAGAGCTCGGAGCTGAAAGGGCAATTTCATGGTTTTAATTAAGATTTGGCACCCAAATTCCAGGGTCATGGCAAGACCAGGCCATGACCCATAACTGTAAGATGGGCATGGAAGTCTCAGAACTTTCCTGAGAAGGTACATCTTCCCTTCCACAGAGGCTGCATTGTTATATTAGCAACGCTGCAGTCAGAGGAGCAATCCTGATTTTGGTTGGTTCCTTTTCACCTGAAAGCTTCCAGATCTGGTTCACCCCAGATACTTTATGGATACAGTTGATTTCTGGTGAGAGCCTATTTGCCAGTGATCTTGTTTTCTTGGCACAATTGCTTCTGAATAGTAAATTTGTTTAGGTGGCTCCTTTGTTTGATTGTAAATTTACTTTGTAAAGTAAATCTGATAGGTTTCTCTCTCTCTGTGTGTGTTTTCACCAAGTATCAAGCAATGGCCCAGGGGCCGGATAAATGGCTCTTTGGGAATCCAAACACAATGAACAGACCAGTCAATGAGGAGATTTCAAGCTTTATTAAGTACCTGTAGCATGCAAATTAAATACAAGAAATATCAAGTCCAGTGATAATTCTTTAGCTGCTGGGAACTCCATTTCAAGCAATGGAGATACTCTGAGGTCCTGGGTATATAGCCCTGAGTGCTCAAACCAGTGCAGAGCTCGGAGCTGAAAGGGCAATTTCATGGTTTTAATTAAGATTTGGCACCCAAATTCCAGGGTCATGGCAAGACCAGGCCATGACCCATAACTGTAAGATGGGCATGGAAGTCTCAGAACTTTCCTGAGAAGGTACATCTTCCCTTCCACAGAGGCTGCATTGTTATATTAGCAACGCTGCAGTCAGAGGAGCAATCCTGATTTTGGTTGGTTCCTTTTCACCTGGAAAGCTTCCAGATCTGGTTCACCCCAGATACTTTATGGATACAGTTGATTTCTGGTGAGAGCCTATTTGCCAGTGATCTTGGTCTCTTGGCTCAATTGCTTCTGAATAGTAAATTTGTTTAGGTGGCTCCTTTGTTTGATTGTAAATTTACTTTGTAAAGTAAATCTGATATGATAAATCAGATAAGTTTATGTGTCTCTCTGTGTGTGTTTTTCACCAAGTATCAAGCAATGGCCCAGGGGCCGGATAAATGGCTCTTTGGGAATCCAAACACAATGAACAGACCAGTCAATGAGGAGATTTCAGGCTTTATTAAAGACTTGTAGAAGTGTGGTGACCCAGACCCAAGTAGGTAGCAACAACCTCAGTCCGTGATAAAATAAACTTTCTTCCAACAGCTGCGAATTACTTCATTCCCAGCGTCGTTCAACTCAAAGTAAAACAAAGGCCTCCCAGAGACAAATTCTTCAGTTATCACAAATTAGGCAAAATCCAATTAGGCAAACTGCCAAAGGCCCTTCCTGATAAATATCCAGAAGTCACAAACACACGAAGCAGAGGACGCAGCTACAACGTTGTTTTCCGGCAAACTGAAACACCGGTGCTGGTCTGTTATTAAGCCTTATGGGAGGGGCCATCCTCTCTGCTTGAGCTGCTCTTGCCTTTTGGCAGCTCTTCTCGTGCGTGCATTAGGAACAGGCTCCTCCAGTTTCTCTTCCTCACTATTATCAGGTTTTGGAGGCTCTGGAGTCCACACCTCACTTCCCGATGGCCCTGGCCTCACCTCAGCCTCATCGCTGTCGGACTCCGTTGCCAGCTCCGTAGGCTGCTGACGGACTACAACAAGAAGGCAAATTAAATAGAAGAAAACATCAAGTCTTAGAAGACGTCTCCCTTCTCATCCAAGAAGCTTCTTCAGCTCCAGTTGGATGGTGGAAATGGAAGGACTGATATTCCTTGCAGACAGCTGGTCGTTTGCATTCTGTACAGAGTGGTTGAGGCCACTCGGAGGTTTGCCTGTGTCCTCAGCATCACCTGAGTAGTGCAAATGGGTGTGGAGCCTTTTTGGAACTGCTAAAGGGTTCCTGTGGTCTGCCATTTTTCTGGAAATCCGTTCATACTCCCGCACCATCAAGTCCAATGATCTCTCTTCGGCTGCTGGGAAGCCCATTTCAAGCAATGGCCCAGGGGCCGGATAAATGGCTCTTTGGGAATCCAAACACAATGAACAGACCAGTCAATGAGGAGATTTCAAGCTTTATTAAGTACCTGTAGCATGCAAATTAAATACAAGAAATATCAAGTCCAGTGATAATTCTTTAGCTGCTGGGAAGCCCATTTCAAGCAACGGTGATACCCTGAGGTCCTGGGTATATAGCCCTGAGTGCTCAAACCAGTGCAGAGCTCGGAGCTGAAAGGGCAATTTCATGGTTTTAATTAAGATTTGGCACCCAAATTCCAGGGTCATGGCAAGACCAGGCCATGACCCATAACTGTAAGATGGGCATGGAAGTCTCAGAACTTTCCTGAGAAGGTACATCTTCCCTTCCACAGAGGCTGCATTGTTATATTAGCGCTGCAGTCAGAGGAGCAATCCTGATTTTGGTTGATTCCTTTTCACCTGAAAGCTTCCAGATCTGGTTCACCCCAGATACTTTATGGATACAGTTGATTTCTGGTGAGAGCCTATTTGCCAGTGATCTTGGTCTCTTGGCTCAATTGCTTCTGAATAGTAAATTTGTTTAGGTGGCTCCTTTGTTTGATTGTAAATTTACTTTGTAAAGTAAATCTGATAGGTTTCTCTCTCTCTGTGTGTGTTTTCACCAAGTATCAAGCAATGGCCCAGGGGCCGGATAAATGGCTCTTTCAGGATCAAAACGAAATGAACACACCAGTTAATAAGGAGATTTCAAGCTTTATTAAGTACCTGTAGCATGCAAATTAAATACAAGAAATATCAAGTCCAGTGATAATTCTTTAGCTGCTGGGAAGCCCATTTCAAGCAATGGCCCAGGGGCCGGATAAATGGCTCTTTGGGAATCCAAACACAATGAACAGACCAGTCAATGAGGAGATTTCAAGCTTTATTAAGTACCTGTAGCATGCAAATTAAATACAAGAAATATCAAGTCCAGTGATAATTCTTTAGCTGCTGGGAACTCCATTTCAAGCAACGGTGATACTCTGAGGCCTTGGCTGTAGCCCAGTCCAAGGACCAGACTATGGTCCATAAGTGTCTGATGGGCATTAAAGTCTTGAGAGGTTTCCTGGTAAGGCATCCCTTCCCTTCCACATAGGCTGCATGGTTGTGCTAGCAATGCTGCAATCAGGGGGGCACTCCTGATTTTGGTTGGTTCCTTTTCACCTGAAAGCTTCCAGATCTGGTTCACCCCAGATACTTTATGGATACAGTTGATTTCTGGTGAGAGCCTATTTGCCAGTGATCTTGGTCTCTTGGCTCAATTGCTTCTGAATAGTAAATTTGTTTAGGTGGCTCCTTTGTTTGATTGTAAATTTACTTTGTAAAGTAAATCTGATATGATAAATCAGATAAGTTTATGTGTCTCTCTGTGTGTGTTTGTTTGTTTTGACCAAGTGTCACGCAATGGCCAGTTGCCAGATAAATGGCTCTTTCAGGATCAAAACGAAATGAACACACCAGTTAATAAGGAGATTTCAGGCTTTATTAAAGACTTGTAGAAGTGTGGTGACCCAGACCCAAGTAGGTAGCAACAACCTCAGTCCGTGATAAAATAAACTTTCTTCCAACAGCTGCGAATTACTTCATTCCCAGCGTCGTTCAACTCAAAGTAAAACAAAGGCCTCCCAGAGACAAATTCTTCAGTTATCACAAATTAGGCAAACTGCCAAAGGCCCTTCCTGATAAATATCCAGAAGTCACAAACACACGAAGCAGAGGACGAGCTACAACGTTGTTTTCCGCAAACTGAAACACGGTGCTGGTCTGTTATTAAGCCTTATGGGAGGCCATCCTCTGCTTGAGCTGCTCTTGCCTTTTGGCAGCTCTTCTCGTCGTGCATTAGGAACAGGCTCCTCCAGTTTCTCTTCCTCACTATTATCAGGTTTTGGAGGCTCTGGAGTCCACACCTCACTTCCCGATGGCCCTGGCCTCACCTCAGCCTCATCGCTGTCGGACTCCGTTGCCAGCTCCGTAGGCTGCTGACGGACTACAACAAGAAGGCAAATTAAATACAAGAAATATCAAGTCCAGTGATAATTCTTTAGCTGCTGGGAACTCCATTTCAAGCAATGGAGATACTCTGAGGTCCTGGGTATATAGCCCTGAGTGCTCAAACCAGTGCAGAGCTCGGAGCTGAAAGGGCAATTTCATGGTTTTAATTAAGATTTGGCACCCAAATTCCAGGGTCATGGCAAGACCAGGCCATGACCCATAACTGTAAGATGGGCATGGAAGTCTCAGAACTTTCCTGAGAAGGTACATCTTCCCTTCCACATAGGCTGCATGGTTGTGCTAGCAATGCTGCAATCAGGGAGCACTCCTGATTTTGGTTGATTCCTTTTCACCTGAAAGCTTCCAGATCTGGTTCACCCCAGATACTTTATGGATACAGTTGATTTCTGGTGAGAGCCTATTTGCCAGTGATCTTGGTCTCTTGGCTCAATTGCTTCTGAATAGTAAATTTGTTTAGGTGGCTCCTTTGTTTGATTGTAAATTTACTTTGTTGTTCAAAGTAAATAAATCTGATAGGTTTCTCTCTCTCTGTGTGTGTTTTCACCAAGTATCAAGCAATGGAGATACTCTGAGGTCCTGGGTATATAGCCCTGAGTGCTCAAACCAGTGCAGAGCTCGGAGCTGAAAGGGCAATTTCATGGTTTTAATTAAGATTTGGCACCCAAATTCCAGGGTCATGGCAAGACCAGGCCATGACCCATAACTGTAAGATGGGCATGGAAGTCTCAGAACTTTCCTGAGAAGGTACATCTTCCCTTCCACAGAGGCTGCATTGTTATATTAGCAACGCTGCAGTCAGAGGAGCAATCCTGATTTTGGTTGATTCCTTTTCACCTGGAAAGCTTCAGATCTGGTTCACCCCAGATACTTTATGGATACAGTTGATTTCTGGTGAGAGCCTATTTGCCAGTGATCTTGGTCTCTTGGCTCAATTGCTTCTGAATAGTAAATTTGTTTAGGTGGCTCCTTTGTTTGATTGTAAATTTACTTTGTAAAGTAAATCTGATAGGTTTCTCTCTCTCTGTGTGTGTTTTCACCAAGTATCAAGCAATGGAGATACTCTGAGGCCTTGGCTGTAGCCCAGACCAAGGACCAGACTATGGTCCATAAGTGTCTGATGGGCATTAAAGTCTTGAGAGGTTTCCTGATAAGGCATCCCTTCCCTTCCACATAGGCTGCATGGTTGTGCTAGCAA
>NC_080541.1:124428615-124476953 GCF_028640845.1 Ahaetulla prasina
AACCATTTGGAAAATGCATCCACAACTATTAGGAATGTTTGGCCGTGAAAAGGGCCAGCAAAATCAATGTGGATTCTTGACCAGGGCCCTTGGGGCTTTTCCCATTCTCTGACTGGGGCCGTTGGGGGTAGAGGTCTGGATTCTTGGCAAGCCTGACATTTCCCTACCCTCTCAGCAATCTCTGCGTCCATGAGTGGCCACCATACATAGCTTCTGGCTAACCCCTTCATCCTTACGATCCCTGGGTGACCTTCGTGGAGGAGGTCCAATACCTTTCCCCTTAACTTTTCAGGAATTATTACACGATCACCCCACAACAGACACCCCCCTTGAGCTGAGAGCTCATCTCGTTTTTTGACAAATTCTTTGAACCTTTCGCCCGGCGCAGCGGGCCACCCTCTCTGTACCCAACCGAGTACAGTCCTTAACACAATGTCCCGGTATGATGCCCGAGCCACTTCCTTAGATGTGACTGGGCCAGAGTCCAAAGAGTCAATAAGTAGGATGGGTGTCCCTGGAGTGGGGTCTTCGGTCGCCCCAGGTAGTGGGCATCGGCTTAACGCGTCTGCGTGCCCCACTTCTTTTCCTGGTCGATGTTGCAGCTTGTACGAATAAGCGGCTAAGAATATAGTCCATCGGGTCAATCGCGGCGAAAGTGCCACAGGCGTTGGGCGGTCGCCAGCCAGTATTCCTAGCAGCGGTCTGTGGTCAGTCACGATTTCGAAATTCCGCCCAAATACATACTCGTGGAATTTCTTGACCCCTGACACAATGGCTAGTGCTTCTTTGTCTAGCTGGCTGTAGTTCCTCTCTGGGGAGGACATCGTTCTTGAATAGAACGCTATAGGGGCTTCTGTGCCGTTTGGAAGTCTATGGCTGAGTACGGCCCCCACCCCATAAGGGGAGGCGTCGCAAACCAACACTAGGGGTAATGAGTCGTGATATTGGATGAGCAGGCTATCACTTGAGAGCAGGTTCTTTACTGCTTCAAAAGCCCTATTTTCTGACTTTCCCCAAGACCAAACAGTATTTTTCCCTAAGAGCCTATGCAGCGGTTCCATAGCAGTTGCTTTGTTCTTTAAAAGACCGTAAGATCATCAGGAATGCCTGCAGCTCTGCTTTGTTTTTGGGCGCTGGAGCCTTTCTAATTGCCTTAACCTTGCTCTCAGTAGGGTGAATTCCTTTCTTGTCTATCCGTAGCCCAAGAAATCGTGATTCGACCCGATCTGGCATTTGTTTGTCTTGACTTTTAACCCGGCTGTCCGAAAATGCTCAAGACCTTTCTTAACCGCTCCCCAGTTCCTCCATGTTTTCCCTGAAATTAGGACATCATCAGTAAGGAACTACCCTGGGAGCCCCTGCAGTAGTCGTTCCATCAGATTTTGGAACAGCCCTGGTGCCACACTGACCCCAAATTGTAATCGGTGCACTTGAATGCACCCTGTGCGTCAATCGTTTGGGCTTCGGCTGTGCTGGCGTCTACTGGCAGTTGTTGGTAGGCTTGGGCCAAGTCTAACTTTGCAAAGACTTGGCCTTGCCCCAACGAGTGCAATAAGTGTTGGACTAAGGGAACCGGGTAAGGGCTTTTCTGTAAGGCTTTGTTAAGCGTCGCCTTGTAGTCAGCGCAAATTCTAATTGACCCGTCCGGTTTTATGGGGGTGACGATTGGCGTCTCCCACCTTGCGTGATCGACTGGCACCAAGATCCCTTGATTAATGAGCTTATCCAGCTCCTTATCAATTTTTGGTTTTAGGGCAAAAGGGACTCTCCTCGCCTTAAGCCTAATGGGGGCTACCTGGGGGTCTAAGTTGAAGGAAATAGGGGTCCCTTTGTACTTGCCCAGGCAGTCCTTGAAGACATCTTCGAACTCGTTAAAGAGAATGTCTTTCAGGTTACAGTCACTTCGGTAGATGCCAGTCACTCCCATGCCCAGGGCACGAAACCAGTCTAGTCCCAACAGACTGGGCAGAGTTCCTTCGACGATCGTGATGGGCAGGGTCTTTTTATGTGGACCATACTCGACTCGGACGGAGGTGGTCCCTCGAACAGGGATGCGATTCCCCTGGTAGTCGTGCACTCGTAGCCGTTGGGCTTGCAGGTGGCGCTTCACGACGGACGGCAGCGACTTCGCCAGAGTGTCCCAGGACATGATGGTGATCGCTGATCCCGTGTCGACTTCAAGCTTGCACCGTACTCCCTCTATCTTGGGCTTTGTGAAGATCTTCTTCTCCACTTTGGTTGAGGCGCGGCCTATAATGACAGTCGTTTGGTTAGACTTCGCGCCTTTCTTGTTTGAACCAATCGCGGGCCGCCTTTCCGGTTCCGCGTTTTGATTGGCCGATTTGAATTTGAACGAAAAGTCAAGATCACTATCTAAGTATTTCTCACCGATAAAGTTCGTCTTTGAGGTCATTATTTTCTCGTAGGAGCTCTGCTTTTTCTTCATACTCTTTGCAAAGTTTCTCTTTTTCTTTGGCCAATTGTAGATTTTTATTTGTAAGCTCCTGAATTTTTAATTCCAGCTCCTCTTTTTCTGCCAGAAGTTTTGATATTTCCATTATCTTTCTGCAAATCATGAAGACCGGAGAGAAATTAGCCCCCTCAGGGTTTTTTTTACTTGAATTATCAACCTTTTTATTCAATTACAACACGTTAAAAATACCTTCGCGCGCGCGTGTGTGTATGTGTGTAAATACATAGGAAATAATACTTTAATCAATTATTTTTCTTTAATTCAGATGGCTGCCATATTGGTGAAAAGTGACTAAAACTGACTGCTTAGTTTCTAGAAAAAGAGTGAAATGAGATGGAGGTGAGGTGATGTCATGAGAATGCGTCCCTCAAACAAGAATCTTTTGCTGCAGCTGATGGGACATGAAAGTGAATTCTGTGTCAGAAATTTTGCAACAAGCCTGTTTTTCAAGGTAGGCCAATCTCGTGTTCCCACCACAAAATGTGGTTACATTCGAATAGCCTCTGCATAGCCCAGGGACCTGTGGCCTGCCCTCCTTCCTCAACGTGAGGTTAGAAAGCTTCCAAAGGTAAGTGTGGGTATGTTGGGCATGTAGACATAATCATAAAATACGTTCATAATAACAATCATTCCTAATTTCTTTTTAAAAGTATTTTTGAAAGCCATTTTTAAAAAAGTGTGGACATCTGTAAATACAGATGCCCACAGGAACAGGAAGCTCAAGAGCAAGGCCCAAGAAAGGGTATAAATACCTCTGCCTCCCTCCCTCCCTTCCTCGACTTACGACCACAACCGAGTCCAAAATTTCTGTTGCTAAGTGAAACATTTCTTAAGTGACCTTTCTTGCCACATTTGTTAAGTGAATCACTGCAGTTGTTAAGTTAATAACACGGTTGTTAAGTGAATCACTGCAGTTGTTAAGTTAATAACACGGTTGTTAAGTGAATCTGGGTTCCTCCTTGACTTTGTCTGTCAGAAGGTTGCAAAGGGTGGTCATGTGACCCTGGGACATTGCAACCATCATAAATATGAGCCAGTTGTCAATCATCTGAATGTAAATCACATGACCATGGGATTGCTGCGATGGTCATAAGTGTGAAAAATGGTCATAAGTCACTTTTTCCACTGCTGTTGTAACTTCAGATGGGGATGTTGTTGAGAGAGGGAGGGAGGGAGAGGTATTTATACCCTTTCTTGGGCCTTGCTCTTGAGCCTCCTGTTCCTGTGCAAGTAATGTATTCTATTGGTTGTCAAACTCCCGGGGATCATAGCTAACTTTGTAGTTGGTCTGAGTCTCAGGCTTGGTTGAAGCTTACTGAGGCAATGAAGGGGCTTTTCCTATTGTGGCTGAATGACTTTGCCCTGGTTTGGAACTTGAGTGAGGTTTAATCCCATCACCATGAGGCTGAAGATCTTTTGTCTTGTAGATAGGCTGGCCCAGTCCTCCTGGCGCTATTAAGAAAGGTAGGGCTGCTTTCCAAGATCATGTTTTTCCTTTAGTGAAATATCATATTCTGCCATTTTAATATTTCTCAAAATATTTCATTCTTCTAGGAGAAGGTGGGTACTAACTTTCTACAGTGTCATTTAACAAACTTGTTATAAGTCGAGGACTACCTGTAATAACGTTCACCTCCTTCCCACTGGGGTACTGGCTAGGAACAGAAACTTTGGGGCTCCTGCAGATGTGGAAGAGGGACATCACTATGCACCCCAGCTAGATTTGTTAGTCATTAAAATCCTACTGTACAATTTGTGTGTGTGAGTGTGAGAGAGAGAGAAGGGAGGGAACATTGAGTTACCTTAGAATTCCAACCTCCAACAGATATACTAGATTACAGAATCCAGAAATCCTAATTACACCCCCCACACACACACCCCAGGATCAGTCTACCGGCTGTGCCAGCATCGGAAAATTCACCGCTCTTTTCTCAAGGGAGGCATCTTTGCGCACCAAAGACTCTCCTCCCGCCCCCGCATTGCCAAAGAGAAAATGCAGTAAGACCTTTTGATTCCGGCCCGGCCTCAGCCTCCGAGACCGGCTGAAAGTCACGGCAGTTTCCTGTGCGCAGTCCAGGCGGCGCTCCACATGCCCGAGGGGTTCAAAGCAGGGAGAGGGAGGGAACATTGAGTTACCTTAGAATTCCAACCTCCAACAGATATACTAGATTACAGAATCCAGAAATCCTAATTACACCCCCCACACACACACCCCAGGATCAGTCTACCGGCTGTGCCAGCATCGGAAAATTCACCGCTCTTTTCTCAAGGGAGGCATCTTTGCGCACCAAAGACTCTCCCCCTCCCTCCCTCCCTCGACTTACGACCACAACCGAGTCCAAAATTTCTGTTGCTAAGTGAAACATTTCTTAAGTGACCTTTCTTGCCACATTTGTTAAGTGAATCACTGCAGTTGTTAAGTTAATAACACGGTTGTTAAGTGAATCTGGGTTCCTCCTTGACTTTGTCTGTCAGAAGGTTGCAAAGGGTGGTCATGTGACCCTGGGACATTGCAACCATCATAAATATGAGCCAGTTGTCAATCATCTGAATGTAAATCACATGACCATGGGATTGCTGCGATGGTCATAAGTGTGAAAAATGGTCATAAGTCACTTTTTCCACTGCTGTTGTAACTTCAGATGGGGATGTTGTTGAGAGAGGGAGGGAGGGAGAGGTATTTATACCCTTTCTTGGGCCTTGCTCTTGAGCCTCCTGTTCCTGTGCAAGTAATGTATTCTATTGGTTGTCAAACTCCCGGGGATCATAGCTAACTTTGTAGTTGGTCTGAGTCTCAGGCTTGGTTGAAGCTTACTGAGGCAATGAAGGGGCTTTTCCTATTGTGGCTGAATGACTTTGCCCTGGTTTGGAACTTGAGTGAGGTTTAATCCCATCACCATGAGGCTGAAGATCTTTTGTCTTGTAGATAGGCTGGCCCAGTCCTCCTGGCGCTATTAAGAAAGGTAGGGGCTGCTTTCCAAGATCATGTTTTTCCTTTAGTGAAATATCATATTCTGCCATTTTAATATTTCTCAAAATATTTCATTCTTCTAGGAGAAGGGTGGGTACTAACTTTCTACAGTGTCATTTAACAAACTTGTTATAAGTCGAGGACTACCTGTAATAACGTTCACCTCCTTCCCACTGGGGTACTGGCTAGGAACAGAAACTTTGGGGCTCCTGCAGATGTGGAAGAGGGACATCACTATGCACCCCAGCTAGATTTGTTAGTCATTAAAATCCTACTGTACAATTTGTGTGTGTGAGTGTGAGAGAGAGAGAGAAGGGGAGGGGAACATTGGAGTTACCTTAGAATTCCAACCTCCAACAGATATACTAGATTACAGAATCCAGAAATCCCTAATTACACCCCCCCCCCACACACACACACACCCCAGGATCAGTCTACCGGCTGTGCCAGCATCGGAAAATTCACCGCTCTTTTCTCAAGGGGAGGGGCATCTTTTGCGCACCAAAAGACTCTCCTCCCGCCCCCCCCGCCCCCCCGCATTGCCAAAGAGAAAATGCAGAAAGACCCTTTGATTCCGGCCCCGCCTCAGCCTCCGAGACCGGCTGAAAGTCACGGCAGTTTCCTGTGCGCAGTCCAGGCGGCGCTCCACATGCCCGAGGGGTTCAAAGCAGGGAGAGGGAGGGGCCACGTCCTCCTGCCACACTTCCCCTTCAGGGGTTGAGGGCCAAGCCAATTTGCATCGTCCAAACCTCGCAGAGACCCCACCACCCCAGCCGAGGGGAACTCTCGTATCGCGCGCAGAACTCTCAGGAGAAGCCGATCGTCTCGGCAGCTTCAGAGGACCAACGGAGCATGCGCAAGAGAACGTTGCCCCTAGTAATTCCTGCGGAGTGGAGCGGGGGCTGCAAACCTTCCCGCGCCTCTTCTCCGGCTTGCACGATAGGCTGCCGTGGCAAGCGGGGACCACCAGGTGGCTCCCTCTGCGGTCTGCGGAATCCTGGCAGCTTTCGCGTTTCTAAAGGGAACTGAGCATGCGCCGCCTTTTTCCCGCCTCCGCTTTTCTGCTCCCAGCCTAAAGGAAAGGCACGGGTCCTTTCTTCCCCCACCCGTCCTTTCCCGACTCTTCACCTCCAGCATCAAGAGGCTGCAGGAGATCCTGCAAGGAAGGGAAGGGCTGGGAGGTACATCTGCTTCCCCGAAATGCCGGATGAGCCGCTGTGCAGCATCCCGAGGAAGGGGACTCCTCCAGTTGGCAGGCTACAATGGGGGGGGGCACACTCGGAGTGAATGTGGGTCTTTGCAAAGAGGCCGCACTCCAGGCAGAGTTTGGGGGGGGGAGGGGCTTCCTTTCCCTCCTAGTCACAATCTCAGCCAGCACAGGAATTTCTTTCCTTTGAGGCTTCTTTTCCACTTGATCCAGTGATGCTGGGAAAGATTGGGTGCTCCTTATGAGCCCCAGGAAGGAGTCCTGTCTTTAGGATGTCTTCCCAGCATGCCAAGCAAGGGTGAGAGTGCCACGGTCGCCCCATGGACGATCAGTGGCCTGGATGATTTCTCCGAAGCTGCTGGAAACGTTGCTAGGAGCTCCCTGGTGGAAGCCAGGAGTGAGAGGTTGAGGGAGCCCTCGTGAGAGTGAGTAGGATTCAAAGATATCAAGCATGTGTTTGGGTCTGTCTGGACTCCTGATGGCCTATCAGCTGGAAGGCGAGGTGGCTGGGTCAATCCGGTCAAAGGCTTCCTTGATGGATCTTGTTGCACTTAGTAGTTTGAAAACCGATTCTAACCAAAAGGCCCTAGAAGGTCCATTTCTGTCTGGTTCCAAGGAAGAAAGCATTGGGCAGATTCTCTCCATCCCTTGGGGACCACAATTCAGGCCCCCAAGAGGGATGCTTTCTTGGTCCTAAAGAACCAGCCAGGTGAGACCAGCTCTCAGGCAGTTGGGACACCCCTTCTCCACCAGAGACCCTGGAAGAAAAGCTAGTACTATCCCAAAACAATGGCGATTAATCCTGTGCAGAGCAGATGGGCAGGGGCCCAAAATGTTCTGGCAATTATGCTGGGCATTTTCAGATCAGGATAAATCTGGAAAATTCCCTTTTTCAAAGGAAAGTCAAATGAACTTTCAGTATAGCAAGAAATGTGTTTGGCAGGATGCCAGTTACCTTCTGTAGGAAGAGGGGCAGCCGAATTCCATCTGATTCCAACCCTCAAAACATTTAATCTGGAAGACTTTTCTAAAAAGATCCAAGATCGGTAGGATCCATTTAAGAGCTAAAAGGATTTCATTCCACAGTTGAAATTTTTCTACCTATCTGCATGGGGATAAGAACTTAAACAGGTCAAGGGAATTCCTGATCTTAAGAACTTTCCTCTTTGTAGATCCAAAGAGATTGCTTGAGGCGGCTTTTCAGCACCATGAACAAGTATAGTACACCAGAGGTGGGGAAAAAATTCCAATCATTCTGGTTGGACCTTGTGGGAAATTCTACTCAAGCATCAAGACCCAACAACCAGAGGGAAGCAACCACAAGTTTCAGTCTATAACAGTGATGGCGAAGCACTTCGGCATGCGCGTTCCGCACATGCGCTCCTCAAAACTGCAACCAGGAAGAGGAGCTGCCCAGGGAGCATACATGCACCGAACAAGGTACTTTTGGTTTCCGGCACGCGCGTGTGTGCTGGCCAGCAAGTTTTCCAGTTACTGCCGCACATGTGCCGATCAGCTG
Source organism: Ahaetulla prasina (assembly GCF_028640845.1). Classification (NCBI taxonomy): domain Eukaryota; kingdom Metazoa; phylum Chordata; class Lepidosauria; order Squamata; family Colubridae; genus Ahaetulla; species Ahaetulla prasina. The sequence continues at coordinate 124,436,786 of NC_080541.1, forward strand.
GCAGCCTGCACATTCTGCATTGGGGCGAGGAAGTGTTACCTTGGACTTTTCTCCCTGCTTGAGTGTCATCAGTCTCCAGGCAGTGTCTCCAGTAGGAGAGACAATTCTGCAGAGAGAGAGAAAGTGGGAGGGAACATTGGAGTTACCTTAGAATTCCAACCTCCAACAGATATACTAGATTACAGAATCCAGAAATCCTAATTACACCCCCCACACACACACCCCAGGATCAGTCTACCGGCTGTGCCAGCATCGGAAAATTCACCGCTCTTTTCTCAAGGGAGGGGCATCTTTGCGCAAGGGTGAGAGTGCCACGGTCGCCCCATGGACGATCAGTGGCCTGGATGATTTCTCCGAAGCTGCTGGAAACGTTGCTAGGAGCTCCCTGGTGGAAGCCAGGAGTGAGAGGTTGAGGGAGCCCTCGTGAGAGTGAGTAGGATTCAAAGATATCAAGCATGTGTTTGGGTCTGTCTGGACTCCTGATGGCCTATCAGCTGGAAGGCGAGGTGGCTGGGTCAATCCGGTCAAAGGCTTCCTTGATGGATCTTGTTGCACTTAGTAGTTTGAAAAGCGATTCTAACCAAAAGGCCCTAGAAGGTCCATTTCTGTCTGGTTCCAAGGAAGAAAGCATTGGGCAGATTCTCTCCATCCCTTGGGGACCACAATTCAGGCCCCAAGAGGGATGCTTTCTTGGTCCTAAAGAACCAGCCAGGTGAGAGGAAAAACAGGCTCAGAAGGCCTGAAAATCAAGTGCCCACTGATAATTGTTCCTTTGCTGCGCCCTGATAATTTCTGTTCTTCCAGCTTGTTCATAGCTGGCAAAATGGCAACAGAAAGTGAGAATTCAGTCCTTATTGCGTGTTGTCCTCTTAACTCCTCTTTTCTTTGCTTCCAGGTGAAGAGCCCGCAATGGAGGCAATCATTCCAAGGCAAGAGGGAATCTGCGTAGCTCGTCTCAATAGCCACACTGTTGGGAGGAATCTCCCTGGAGGATCGAACTCAGGTCACATCTGGGTTGGGTTGCCTGAATGCAGTGAGGTCCCAGGAGTTTCCAACCGCCTTCATTCATCGTCTTCTGTTACACACAAACTGTTCTAATCAAAGAGATTTATTCCCCTTCCCCTTCAGCTGACATCAACTAAATATAAATTCCTCATTAATTGGAATAAGTTTGATTTTGTTGTTGGACAGGAGATAACACATTAGTGGCACCTTTTTATTTAAGACACTGACGTGGATACCCATCTTAACATAACATAACATAACATCAGAGTTGGAAGGGACCTTGGAGGCCTTCTAGTCCAACCCCCTGCCCAGGCAGGAAACCCTATACCATCTCAGTCAGATGGTTATCCAACATTTTCTTAAAAATTTCCAGTGTTGGAGCATTCACAACTTCTGAAGGCAAGTCGTTCCACTTATTAATTGTTCTAACTGTCAGGAAATTTCTCCTTAGTTCTAAGTTGCTTCTTTCTTATACCCATCTTAACATAACATCAGAGTTGGAAGGGACCTTGGAGGCCTTCTAGTCCAACCCCCTGCCCAGGCAGGAAACCCTATACCATCTCAGTCAGATGGTTATCCAACATTTTCTTAAAAATTTCCAGTGTTGGAGCATTCACAACTTCTGAAGGCAAGTCGTTCCACTTATTAATTGTTCTAACTGTCAGGAATTTCTCCTTAGTTCTAAGTTGCTTCTTTCTTATACCCATCTTAACATAACATCAGAGTTGGAAGGGACCTTGGAGGCCTTCTAGTCCAACCCCCTGCCCAGGCAGGAAACCCTATACCATCTCAGTCAGATGGTTATCCAACATTTTCTTAAAAATTTCCAGTGTTGGAGCATTCACAACTTCTGAAGGCAAGTCGTTCCACTTATTAATTGTTCTAACTGTCAGGAATTTCTCCTTAGTTCTAAGTTGCTTCTTTCTTATACCCATCTTAACATAACATAACATAACATAACATAACATAACATCAGAGTTGGAAGGGACCTTGGAGGCCTTCTAGTCCAACCCCCTGCCCAGGCAGGAAACCCTATACCATCTCAGTCAGATGGTTATCCAACATTTTCTTAAAAATTTCCAGTGTTGGAGCATTCACAACTTCTGAAGGCAAGTCGTTCCACTTATTAATTGTTCTAACTGTCAGGAATTTCTCCTTAGTTCTAAGTTGCTTCTTTCTTATACCCATCTTAACATAACATCAGAGTTGGAAGGGACCTTGGAGGCCTTCTAGTCCAACCCCCTGCCCAGGCAGGAAACCCTATACCATCTCAGTCAGATGGTTATCCAACATTTTCTTAAAAATTTCCAGTGTTGGAGCATTCACAACTTCTGAAGGCAAGTCGTTCCACTTATTAATTGTTCTAACTGTCAGGAATTTCTCCTTAGTTCTAAGTTGCTTCTTTCTTATACCCATCTTAACATAACATAACATAACATCAGAGTTGGAAGGGACCTTGGAGGCCTTCTAGTCCAACCCCCTGCCCAGGCAGGAAACCCTATACCATCTCAGTCAGATGGTTATCCAACATTTTCTTAAAAATTTCCAGTGTTGGAGCATTCACAACTTCTGAAGGCAAGTCGTTCCACTTATTAATTGTTCTAACTGTCAGGAATTTCTCCTTAGTTCTAAGTTGCTTCTTTCTTATACCCATCTTAACATAACATCAGAGTTGGAAGGGACCTTGGAGCCCTTCTAGTCCAACCCCCTGCCCAGGCAGGAAACCCTATACCATCTCAGTCAGATGGTTATCCAACATTTTCTTAAAAATTTCCAGTGTTGGAGCATTCACAACTTCTGAAGGCAAGTCGTTCCACTTATTAATTGTTCTAACTGTCAGGAATTTCTCCTTAGTTCTAAGTTGCTTCTTTCTTATACCCATCTTAACATAACATCAGAGTTGGAAGGGACCTTGGAGGCCTTCTAGTCCAACCCCCTGCCCAGGCAGGAAACCCTATACCATCTCAGTCAGATGGTTATCCAACATTTTCTTAAAAATTTCCAGTGTTGGAGCATTCACAACTTCTGAAGGCAAGTCGTTCCACTTATTAATTGTTCTAACTCTCAGGAATTTCTCCTTAGTTCTAAGTTGCTTCTTTCTTATACCCATCTTAACATAACATAACATCAGAGTTGGAAGGGACCTTGGAGGCCTTCTAGTCCAACCCCCTGCCCAGGCAGGAAACCCTATACCATCTCAGTCAGATGGTTATCCAACATTTTCTTAAAAATTTCCAGTGTTGGAGCATTCACAACTTCTGAAGGCAAGTCGTTCCACTTATTAATTGTTCTAACTGTCAGGAATTTCTCCTTAGTTCTAAGTTGCTTCTTTCTTATACCCATCTTAACATAACATCAGAGTTGGAAGGGACCTTGGAGGCCTTCTAGTCCAACCCCCTGCCCAGGCAGGAAACCCTATGCCATCTCAGTCAGATGGTTATCCAACATTTTCTTAAAAATTTCCAGTGATGGCGAAGCACTTCGGCATGCGCGTTCCGCACATGTGCTCCTCAAAACTGCAACCAGGAAGAGGAGCTGCCCAGGGAGCATACATGCACCGAACAAGGTACTTTTGGTTTCCGGCACGCGCGTGTGTGCTGGCCAGCAAGTTTTCCAGTTACTGCCGCACATGTGCCGATCAGCTGGCAGCCTGCATATTCTGCATTGGGGAGAGGAAGTGTTACCTTGGACTTTTCTCCCTGCTTGAGTGTCATCAGTCTCCAGGCAGTGTCTCCAGTAGGAGAGACAATTCTGCAGAGAGAGAGAAAGTGGGAGGGGGAGAATCTTGGCCTGAATAACCAACTTGGGCTTCTCTGCGCAGAACTCTCTCCTCCAGTGGGTGAAGTCAAGGGAGACTCTGCCTGGAAAGCAATGATGCTGCAGAAGGGAAAATTCCGGTGGGACCTGAAGTTGGCAAATGGGCCGTTTTCGGCCTCCAGAGGACATCTGGGAGTTGGGGTGAGGAAGACTGTTTTTGTCTTCCCCAGACTCCTAGAGAGACTCTGGAGCCAGGTGAGAGAGGAAAAACAGGCTCAGAAGGCCTGAAAATCAAGTGCCCACTGATAATTGTTCCTTTGCTGCGCCCTGATAATTTCTGTTCTTCCAGCTTGTTCATAGCTGGCAAAATGGCAACAGAAAGTGAGAATTCAGTCCTTATTGCGTGTTGTCCTCTAACTCCTCTTTTCTTTGCTTCCAGGTGAAGAGCCCGCAATGGAGGCAATCATTCCAAGGCAAGAGGGAATCTGCGTAGCTCGTCTCAATAGCCACACTGTTGGGAGGAATCTCCCTGGAGGATCGAACTCAGGTCACATCTGGGTTGGGTTGCCTGAATGCAGTGAGGTCCCAGGAGTTTCCAACCGCCTTCATTCATCGTCTTCTGTTACACACAAACTGTTCTAATCAAAGAGATTTATTCCCCTTCCCCTTCAGCTGACATCAACTAAATATAAATTCCTCATTAATTGGAATAAGTTTGATTTTGTTGTTGGACAGGAGATAACACATTAGTGGCACCTTTTTATTTAAGACACTGACGTGGATACCCATCTTATACCCATCTTATCACTGGGCGGGTCAGTGCATAACAATAAAATATAAAAACTAATAAAATGATAACCACAAACTGTACACTGTACGGTACCAGCAAAACCATTCTCCCATCACACCTGGACTCGTTTCAAACTACCCCGTGCATTTTTAACATAATGCCTCTGAAAATATTTATGTGCCGTACTTCTACCATACCAAAGGAAGGCATGCCAACCTAATTACAAATCATGTCCCTCTATTAATAGTAGTCTTTTATTTTTCAAATTTACCCATTCATTTCACCATGTCACGGCTGACGCCTGGTAATATAATTCCCAATCTGGAAGTCCAAAGCCCCCATTACATCTGGATTCCTATAACATTTTCAATTTGATTCTTTGTTTTTGCTTTGCCAAATGTATTTCAAAATCATTCTATTTAATTCATTGAAAATTTTCTTTTCTAATTTTATCAGTATAGTTTGGAATAGGAAAAGTACTTTTGGTAATACGTTCATTTTAACGACAGCTACTCTCCTTGTCATATTTAGTTGTAAATTCTGTCACCTAAGTCCAATTTAATTTGTTGCATTAATTTTGTATAATTGTCATCTTTGATTGTCACACACCTTGCTGTTAGGTAGATACCGAGATATTTAACCTTTTTTACTACCTGTAGGCCAATTTTCTCTGTCAGTTCCTCTTTGTTTATCTGTTATGTTCTTAACTAATACTTTGGTTTTCTCTTTGTTTATTTTCATCCCTGCCACCTCTCCATATTCCTCAGTTCTCATCAATTTGGGGCCAGTGTTACAGATTGGTTTAAAGTCCATTTTACTTTCCTCTTTTGTCCCTTCCAACTGATTTTGATTGGATTGTGGTCAGCCCATAAATTTGTTTCTATTTCAATCTCTTGCACATTCCCACTCAATTCCTAGGTCATCCAAACCATATCTATTCTAGACCCAAGATTGGTGCACGTTAGAATAAAATGTATTCTGTTTCTGGTTCATTTCTCTCCAAATATCTTGTATCGACAGTTCTCTATCATTTTAGTAAGGGCTCTAGGTAGGGTCCTTCTTGTATTCTTATTTGTTTACTACTTTTATAGTCCAGATTTGCGTTGACTATTGTATTGAAATCTCCCATAATACAAATGCTTTCATATTTTGCTTTTAATATCTTTTTATGAAGTTTTTTTGTAGAATTCCTTTTGTCTTGAGTTTGGTGCATAGATAGCAACCAGGAGAATCCGTTTTTTATTTAAAATCACCTCCAACATCAGAACTATCCCTTCTTCATCTTGAAAACCTGTTTGGCATTTATTGTCTCTTTAACATAAAATACCACGCCTCTTTTTTTTCCTGTTGTGCTAGTGAGTAAAGTAGATTTCCCAGTTTAGACTATCCCAACAGTTTATATTTGTTTTCTTAAAATTTCCAGTGTTGGAGCATTCACAACTTCTGAAGGCAAGTCGTTCCACTTATTAATTGTTCTAACTGTCAGGAAATTTCTCCTTAGTTCTAAGTTGCTTCTTTCTTATACCCATCTTAACATAACATAACATAACATCAGAGTTGGAAGGGACCTTGAGGCCTTCTAGTCCAACCCCTGCCCAGGCAGGAAACCCTATACCATCTCAGTCAGATGGTTATCCAACATTTTCTTAAAATGTACTTCTTGAACTGCTATTATGTCCAGTTTTAATTTTGTATAATTGTCATCTTTGATTGTCACACACCTTGCTGTTAGGTAGATACCGAGATATTTAACCTTTTTACTACCTGTAGGCCAATTTTCTCTGTCAGTTCCTCTTTTGTCCCTTCCAACTGATTTTGATTGGATTGTGGTCAGCCCATAAATTTGTTTCTATTTCAATCTCTTGCACATTCCCACTCAATTCCTAGGTCATCCAAACCATATCTATTCTAGACCCAAGATTGGTGCACGTTAGAATAAAATGTATTCTGTTTCTGGTTCATTTCTCTCCAAATATCTTGTATCGACAGTTCTCTATCATTTTAGTAAGGGCTCTAGGTAGGGTCCTTCTTGTATTCTTATTTGTTTACTACTTTTATAGTCCAGATTTGCGTTGACTATTGTATTGAAATCTCCCATAATACAAATGCTTTCATATTTTGCTTTTAATATCTTTTTATGAAGTTTTTTTGTAGAATTCCTTTTGTCTTGAGTTTGGTGCATAGATAGCAACCAGGAGAATCCGTTTTTTATTTAAAATCACCTCCAACATCAGAACTATCCCTTCTTCATCTTGAAAACCTGTTTGGCATTTATTGTCTCTTTAACATAAAATACCACGCCTCTTTTTTTTCCTGTTGTGCTAGTGAGTAAAGTAGATTTCCAGTTTGTTCATTAGGTCATCTTGATCCCAGTAACACTAGAAGCAGCAGAAATGAGAGACAAGTCTGTATCAAGGTGGGATGGGATGGGATGGCAAGTTTCAGGCCCTTCCTCATGGAGGTGATTTAAGACTACCTCAAGTTACTCGTTCGCATATTGCGCAATTTCTTCAAGACATTTTCCATGGATCCCTAGAGTCATTCTTTCTGATTTCTTTCGGGGATTCTTGTCTGAGGCTTTTCAGAGATGTTTGTAGCCATGCTTGCATATCTGTTTTGGATGCAATAGAACCATGCTTTCTGGAACTTGCTAGGAATGTTTGAAGCCATCCATCCTTAAGTTTCTTTCAAAGCAAGCAGGTTCTACCCAAATCATTCTCTCCTTCTTCTTTACCATGCTTGTTTTTTATTCCTTGTTTTTGATTCCTTGTTTTTGATTCCTTGTTTTTGATTCCTTGTTTTTGATTCCTTGTTTTTGATTCCTTGTTTTTGATTCCTTGTTTTTGATTCCTTGTTTTTGATTCCTTGTTTTTGATCCTGGATGCCCTTAATAGATGCTTCAAGACATTCCCTAGTCCCTAAATGGGAGGCTTCAGGTCCTTCCTCTTTACCATCCTTGTTTTTGATTCCTTGTTTTTGATTCCTTGTTTTTGATTCCTTGTTTTTGATTCCTTGTTTTTGATTCCTTGTTTTTGATTCCTTGTTTTTGATTCCTTGTTTTTGATTCCTTGTTTTTGATTCCTTGTTTTTGATTCCTTGTTTTTGATTCCTTGTTTTTGATTCCTTGTTTTTGATTCCTTGTTTTTGATTCCTTGTTTTTGATTCCTTGTTTTTGATCCTGGATGCCCTTAATAGATGCTTCAAGATATTCCAGAGTCCCTAGATGGGAGGCTTCAGATCCTTCCTCTTTGAAGCTATTTACAGCTATTTCAAGCCATTTTTGACATCTTGTTTGTATGTTTCAGGACCTTTTCCAAGTTTTTCAGGGATTGCTGAAGCCATTTTTTCAGAAGTGATATGGGTTCTTCAGAAAATGAAAAGCTTTCAAAGGATCCTTGAAGCCATTTTTCATTTTCAGAAAATGAAAAGCTTTCAAAGGATCCTTGAAGCCATTTTTCATTTTCAGAAAATGAAAAGCTTTCAAAGGATCCTTGAAGCCATTGTAATATATTTTCCATGGGTCCTTCAGAACATTACTTCTGGAGGTTTTCTATTGATTTTTCAAACCAGCTCTTCCTCAGAGTTCTTTTCATCTCCACCGTGGACTTCTGTAGATCCCGAATGAACCCAAGTTTTGTGGTTCCCAGGGTTTTCTTTTTGTGGGGAATTCAACCCATTAATATTTACTGATAGCATCTTTACTAAAGCATCTTTACTAAAGCATCTTTACTAAAGCATCTTTACTAAAGCATCTTTACTAAAGCATCTTTACTAAAGCATCTTTACTAAAGCATCTTTACTAAAGCATCTTTACTAAAGCATCTTTACTAAAGCATCTTTACTAAAGCATCTTTACTAAAGCATCTTTACTAAAGCATCTTTACTAAAGCATCTTTACTAAAGCATCTTTACTAAAGCATCTTTACTAAAGCATCTTTACTAAAGCATCTTTACTAAAGCATCTTTACTAAAGCATCTTTACTAAAGCATCTTTACTAAAGCATCTTTACTAAAGCATCTTTACTAAAGCATCTTTACTAAAGCATCTTTACTAAAGCATCTTTACTAAAGCATCTTTACTAAAGCATCTTTACTAAAGCATCTTTACTAAAGCATCTTTACTAAAGCATCTTTACTAAAGCATCTTTACTAAAGCATCTTTACTAAAGCATCTTTACTAAAGCATCTTTACTAAAGCATCTTTACTAAAGCATCTTTACTAAAGCATCTTTACTAAAGCATCTTTACTAAAGCATCTTTACTAAAGCATCTTTACTAAAGCATCTTTACTAAAGCATCTTTACTAAAGCATCTTTACTAAAGCATCTTTACTAAAGCATCTTTACTAAAGCATCTTTACTAAAGCATCTTTACTAAAGCATCTTTACTAAAGCATCTTTACTAAAGCATCTTTACTAAAGCATCTTTACTTCTTCTTGCATTATTTTACTTACATCTAGATCTTGTAATCCTGGTTGTTCTTGCTTCTCTGGGTGCGTTTACTATTGCTCCTTCTCGTTCTGAACCCTTTTTTTTTTCTCCTTTTCACTCTGATCTTGCTGTGGATATTTTCCTTCTGCCATTAATAGTTCTTGTCCTTTATGTGTTATTTCACCTCTTATTTCCTGTTCCTCTTCTGTGTTGAAAAGATTATCATAAAAATCCGTTGCTTTATCAAGTGAGTCCAATCACTATCTTTTTTTCCTGCCAGGTAAATAAAATTTTCAGGCATCAGCCACCTGAAATTAACATTATGTCTAGTCAGCACCGTAGTCAGAAAGCGATATTGTTTTCTAAATTCCCTTATTCTCCTGGGAACTTGTTTCAAGTTCTTGTTATGAAGCTTGTTATGAAGCTTGTTATGAAGTTCATGCTGTAATACCATCATACATTAGGAAACAGTATGCCACTCACTCCAAAAAGGCCCAAGAAGTTTTGGAAAACCAAAACAATAAATATTTCCTGATAGATTTCCCATTTGTTCATTTGGTCGTTTTGATCCCACTAACACTAGAAGCAGCAGGAACAAGAGACAAGTTTGGACCAGATAGGATGGCATGGGAGGTTTCAGGCCCTTCGTCATGGAGGTGATTTAAGACTATCTCAAGCTACTCATTCACATATTGCGAGATTTCTTCAGGACATTTTCTATGGATTCCTAAAGCCATTCTTTCTGGCTTCTTCCAGGGATTCTCGTCTGAAGTTTTTCAGAGATGCTTACATATCTGCTTTGGATGCAGTAGAACCATGCTTTCTGGAACTTGCTAAGGATGTTTGAAGCCATCCATCCATCCATCCTTAAGTTTCTTTCAGAGCAAGCAGGTTCTACCCAAATCACTCTCTCCTTCCTCTTTACCATCCTTGTTTTTGATTCCTTGTTTTTGATTCCTTGTTTTTGATCCTGGATGCCCTTAATAGATGCTTCAAGACATTCCCTAGTCCCTAAATGGGAGGCTTCAGGTCCTTCCTCTTTGAAGCTATTTACAGCCATGTCAAACCATTTTTGACATCTTGTTTGTATGTTTCAGAACCTTTTTCAAGTATTTCAGGGATTGCTGAAGCCATTTTTTCATTTTCAGAAAATGAAAAGCTTTCAAAGGATCCTTGAAGCCATTGTAATATATTTTCCATGGGTCCTTCAGAACATTACTTCTGGATGTTTTCTATTGATGTTTCAAACCAGCTCTTCCTCAGAGTTCTTTTCATCTCCACCGTGGACTTCTGTAGATCCCGAATGAACCCAAGTTTTGTGGTTCCCAGGGTTTTCTTTTTTGTGGGAAACGGGTCCAAATGGCTCTTAGACCCTTGGATTGGCTGACAAACCTGACTCTTCTCTTAAGCCTTGGACTGACTTTACTCTTTTGCATGCTTGTCTTTGGAAAACACACTTTGTAGAATGAAATTTCTCTGAACATCCAGTTTCAGGAAGGGTTGGTAGAAATTCTGAAAAGACTTAGCAGATACCAAGAATCTGGGCACAATTCAGCTTATAACAGGGTCTGAAAAAGACAGGTAAACTCTAGGCAGCTTCAGAAGAACATTGGCTCTCCTTGGAGATCCTAAGTTAAGTCTAAGAAATTTTAGAATGGTTCCACAAGGAAAGATTTCAGTAAACCACTGAAGTTGAGAATTCAGATCAATTGAGATGCAGCAGTCAAGGTATTAGATGGAGATTCGAGTCAAGGAGATTCCCAGTTCAAGTCCAACATGGACATTCCTGGGTGACTTCATCACACTTTCTCATCCCTTTATCTCACACAGTTAATTTGATGGAGGGAAAGAGGAACAAAGATTCTCCAGTACCTTGAGCTTCTAAACCGTGAAGCAATATAGACTGACACCTCCCAAATTCCAACTCTGGGTTGTGCAGAGGGGCGCTCCTGCATGCTGATTGGTTCTGACTTTCTAATGGGAAATGGGGAAGGCAAGGCACATTGAAGCAGGAAATGTTAAAATTTGCTGACGTAGAAAAGGAACATGTATGTAACTGCCCCCGAACAACAGATGCACACGTTCCCTCATACGTAGTGCCAGAGTAGTCTGCTCAAGTTAGCAGACTGCTCTGCTAACGAGTTACCCTCCTTGAATTCTGTTATCTCTTATCTAACTCCAAGGAGGTGCTAATTGTTACTTGAGAAGTGTCCTGTGCATAGACCGTTTAAGAATAAATCAGTTTAAGTGGAACTTCATGCGTGGACTTGGTCTTTCCATCAGACACCATGTTGTCAAACTGATGCCATTTCATTCCTGGGTCATAAATTAATTATCCATGACATCATGTGACAGCTTTAACATTGTCTCCTTTACAGCGTAATCTTTATTTCTTTGAATGGTCGGGGCTCTGAAATTCTTTGGCTGGAAGCCCAGTGATCTCTATATTTTCTGGATGCTTATAAAATGGCCTTGTTGCAGTCTCCAAATGCTGTGGTTCTTCTTAAGGGTATAGATTATTTTATGCAACAGATAGTAATGTACTCAGCACCTAGATCCTATTGCAAATGCCCTAGGATCAAAACTTAATTTAGTTTGCGATTGCTAGTACCGGTATTTAGTGGGCTTTCAGCTAGTAACAGATTCATAGTGGATATGAATTTCTGACTGTCACAGACTCAACAGCACTTCCGAGGAGACTGAAGTCCTTGAGGGCCACCAGCCTGAAGGATTCTACCGCTAACCCTGTAATGGAGTTTAGCAGCTGAAGGGGAAATGATGCCATATACTATGGAGGTAGGCACAGCAGCAATAAACCCAACTACTCTTTAGAACCCAACTGAATACAAATCACCAGGACCTCACAGATTACATTCCAGAGTTCTAAAGGTGCTGGCAGATGTAATCTCAGAACCACTGTACCACATCTTTCAAAAATCCTGGCATCAGGGAACTATCAGAGGCCTGGAAAAGAGCTGATGTGGTTTCCAACTTCAAAAAAGGGAAAAAAACAGACCCAGGAAACTAGAGACCAATCAGACTAACATCAATACCTGGGAAGATACTAGAAAAGATAATAAAAAAACAGATCTGCCAACATCTAGAAACAAATAAAGTAATAACTAGCAATCAGCATGGATTTGTTAAAAACAGATCATGCCAAATGAATCTTATTTCATTCTTCAACATAGTGACTAAAGCAGCAGACGAGCAAAATATTTTGGACATAATATACTTTGACTTCAGCAAGGCATTCAGCAAAGTAAACCACAACCTACATCTTGGTAAGCTAGAAAAAAGTGGGATAGATAGCATCATAACCAGATGGATTTGTAACTGGCTTATAAACTGTACTCAATGTGTGGTCCTTAATGGGTCTATGACTACGTAAGCAGTGGGGTACCACAAGGTTCTGACTTAGGCCCAGTACTCTTCAATATCTTCATAAACAACTTAGATGAGGAATAGAAGGGGAACTTACCAAATTTGCAGATGATACTAAGCTGGCAAGAATAACAAACATCCCCCACCTAGATGATAGGCTCAAGATCCAGATGGATCTCAACAGACTTGAACACTGGGCCCTGTCTAACAAAATGAAATCCAATGTAGAGAAAAGTAAAGTCTTACATTTAGGCAAAAAAAACCAATTGTACACATACAGACTGGGTGAAACCAGGCCTAATAGAAGTAACCATGAGAGGGATCTTGGAGTCTTAGTGAACAACCAGTTAAATACGAGCCAACAGTGTGCGGTGGCAGCCATAAAAGCCAATGCAATTCTAAATTGCATTAATAGAGGGATACAATCAAGATCAAGTGAGGTACCAATACCGCTCTCTAAAGCCTTAGTAAGACCATACCTAGAATACTGCATCCAGTTTTGGTCACCACACTATAAAAAAGATGTTGAGACTCTAGAAAAAGTACAGAGAAGACCAACTAAGATGATTAGGGGATTGGAGACTAAAACATATGAAGAATGGTGACAGGAACTGGGCATGGCTAGTCTAGAGAAGGATCAGGGGAGACATGATAGCAGTGTTCCAATATTTGAGGGGGTAGGTGTGGCTGGGGGGGTGCCATGTGACTGGGTGGGAGTGAGTGACATTGAGTTGGCCACGCCGACCCAAGTTTTGTGGTGCCCAGTGTTTTCTTTTTTGTGGGAAACGGGTCCAAATGGCTCTGTTTGTTTAAGGTTGCAGATCCTTGTTGTAGGGTCTTGGGAGAAAGGCTGCTTCTGGCATGGAGATGATATGCTCCATTTCACATGGAAGGAGCAGAGCCTGGCTTCTTCCCTTACACACAAAGTGTCAAGGGGCTCATGCTCCTCTCCAGCCTCTTTTTTTTTTTTAAAGAAATTTTATTTTTAACAAAAAAAAACAGAAAAAAAACATTCACATCAAACAATTTCAATATGCTGAAGGGGTGTTTACATATCTTCTTGTGCAATCTCAAGATGAACATCTCTTTCATAAATATATCTTTATTTTTCTAACGTATTTTCCCATCTAGCCATTTATAGAATAAATCCCATATTTTATAATATTGCTTATCTTCTTGATCTCTAATTTCAAAAGTCAATTTACTCATCTCTGCACATTTCATCATCTTCCTAATTATTTCATCTTGCAAAGGTAATTTCTCATTTTCCAATTTTTGGCAAACACAATCCTGGCTGTTGTAATAATATTCACAATCAAATATTTTATATCTCTAGTATATATCTCAGGAATAATTCCCAACAGAAAGACTTCCGCCTTAACGTCTATGTGCTTTTTAATCATTTTCTCCAACCATGTGTATCTTAGTCCAATATCTTTTCGCTTCAACGCATGTCCACCACATATGGTAATATGATCCAGATGCCTGATGACAATTCCAACATTTTTCGGATTTGTCTTTAAACATTTAAACAAGCCACCTCAGGATATTTGGCTCGAGTTTGTCAGATGTTTTGCTTTTGAGGCTGTCTACCAAGCTTTAAGCATTTCTTATTTAATTGATGTTCCACCATTTGAGGCTTCGTCTTGTTTTGAGCTTCTGTCTTGTCTTCTGTAATGACACTCACAGAGACTCTTTTGCTCTCTATAGTGCTAGGTTTCTGCTCCATCTGGTCTCTGCCCATCAAGAAGGTGCAGCAGCCCTTCCTCAGTCGTGTCTCTCTAGGAAAAATCAGGTGGTTAGATGTGAATCTGGACAAACAACCAAGTATTCTTAGTTAAAAAATGATGGGAACTGTTTTGATGTCAGGAAGCTCTCACTCTTGTGTGTAAGTGTATAAATATTGTTGGGCAGTGGGGGTTGGAGATTGAAAGATCTCTCCTATACATATGTTCCCATTCACTTCCATGAGATTAACTCCTCAGATTTGAATATGCAAAAGTATAATGAGCCATAATTCATTCATTTCTTTCTGAAGTAAGGAGAATGTCAGGTTTGTCCAATCTTTCTAAGATAAGGAGAACCTAAGGTGAAATTCTGGAACAGGAAGTTCATGGTGGCAATCTAAAAATTTCTCATCTCTGTAGTCTTTCTTTGTGCTCTCTGCAGAGCTCCTCTTTCTCGTCAGTCAATTCAAAATTTTTGAACGTCAGCATCTCAGTCTTGATTCGGAGCTTTTCGTTTTATAATGTCACGTTTCGACACCATTGCTCTCTTTCTGTAAATTATGTGGACCAGAGAGATATTAGCCCTCTTAGCCTTTTTTTACTTGAATTCCTAAGCATACCTACATTCCTCATTATTTATGCATTCCTTTATATCTATTGCTCTTCTCTTATTCACCTATAGATACATATGAAAGAACGGAATCTTTCTTTTATCCAGTATATCTGGCCTAAGAGCTCTAATAAATAAATTTCAGTTTGAAAGAGAACGTCAAGCTCTATCTAAATATTTCTCACCTATAAAATTCTTCTTTGTCATTATTTTCCCATAGGAGTTGTGGATTTTCTCCAGCCTATTTTTTAACCTTGGAGCTGAGATTCTTATTCTCTCCAAGCTTGTCTTGCTGCCCAGGCTCACCTGAGCTCCTTTTCCTGTAAAATGTCAAGAGCAGAGTAAAATAGCCCCCTTAGGTTTTTTTATTTGAATCATAAAACTGGTTTAAAACGAAAACTAATTGAAATAGCTGAGAAAGGAAGAGAAATTCAGGGTTGCTATCTAAACTTTCTCACCTGCTCAGCTTTTCTTCCTACTCTTTTCAGAGTTCCAGTTGGAGATTTTTATTTAGAAGCTCCTGAAGTTTTAATTCCAGCTCCTCTTTTTCTGTCAGCAGTTTTGACATTTCCATTGTCGTTCTGCAAATTATGAATCTGAGGTGCCAATGGTATCTCTGGCATCTCGAATGCTTTTCTAGAATATACTTTTCATCACTTGTCTGATAAAACCGCCAATCGCATTGTCAGTGTAGAAATTATGAACGTTGTGTTTAATATGTGAACTTGATAGGACTATGCAAAGATTTGAAGGACTTCTGTAGATCCCTAATGCCTTTAATAGAGGCTTCAAGCCATTCCTGAGTGTCTAAGTATGGTGTTTTAGGTCCTTCCTCAAGATCCTTAATAGATATTTCAAGCCATTTTTTGACATCTTGTATGTTTCAGCACCTTTTCCAAGTTTTTCAGGGATTGCTGAAGCCATTTTTCCAGAAGTGGTATGGGTTCTTCAGAAAATGAAAAGCTTTCAAAGGATCCCTGAAGCCGTTGTAATATATTTTCCACGGGTCCTTCAGAACATTGCTTCTGGAGGTTTTCTATTGATTTTTCAATCCATCTATTCCTCAGAGTTCTTTTCATCTCCACCGTGGACTTCTGTAGATCCCGAATGCCTTTAAAAGAGGCTTCAAGCCATTCCTGAGTATCTAGATGTGGTGTTTTAAGTCCTTCTGCCTCAAGATCCTTTATAGATATTTTGACCCATTTTGGGGCACCTTGTTTAGATACATCAGGACCTTCCTCTTGCAGGTTTTTCAAGGATTGTTGAAGCCATTTTTCAAGAACTGGTCTAGGTTCTCCAGAAAGTGACAGGCTTTCTAAGGATCCTTGAAGTCATTCTAATATATTCACCACAGATCCTTCAGGACGTTGCTTCTTGAAGTTCTCTATTGATTTTTCAAGCCATCCCTTTTATTCGGCTTCGTCGAAACTTTGACTTGGACTTTGGTAGATGTTGAATGCCTACAATAGATGCTTCAAGCCTTCCCTGCACATCTAAATCACAGGTTTCTGGCCCTTCTTCTTGGAGATGATTTATCGATGCTTCTAGCCAACCATTCACATCCTCCCTGGATGCCTCAGCACATTCCTTCGGGAGGTTGCTGATGGATGCTTTAAGCCATTCGGGCAGGGTGTACTGTTCAGAGGAATCCTCTTTCAGGACTTTCAGCGATTGCTGAAGCCACCTCAGGATATTTGGCCCGGGTTCCTTCGATTTTTTTATTTTGAGGTTGTCCACTGAAGCTTTCAGCCATTTCTTATTTAACTGAGATTCCATTTGAGGCTTCATTTTATCTTGTTGCGCTTCTGTCTTGTTTTCTGCAACATCTGCACTTGTTTGGCAGACACTCACAGCGCCTCTTTTGCACTCACTACTGCCAGGTCTCTGGTCCATCCGGTCTCTGCCCATCAATAAGGTGCAGCAGCCCTTCCTCAGCTGTGTCTCTCTGGAAAAAATCAGAATGTTAGCTGTGAATCTGGACCAACAACAAAGCATTCTTAGTTAAAAATGATGGGAACTGCTTTGACGTCAGGAAACTCTCACTCTCAAAGTATATAAATATTGTTGGGTAGTTGGGTTGGAGGTTGAAAGATCTCTCCTATTCATATCTTCCCATTCACTTCCATGAGACTAACTCCTGAGATTTGTATATGTAAAAGTATAATGAGCCATAATTCATTCATTTCTTTCTAAAGTAAGGAAAATGTAGGTTTTTCCAAGCTTTCTAAGATTTATTATTTATTTATTATTTGATTTGATTTGATTTGATTTTTATACCGCCTTCTCCCGAAGGACTCAGGGCGGTGTACAGGCAGAAGTAAAAAAGACAATACAATGTACAGTTTAAAATGTAAATTAAAAAACTTATTATAATTAGCCCGAAACGATAAGGAGAACCTAATATGAAATTCTGGAACAAGAAGTTAGTGGTGGCGATCTACAAATTTCTCACCTCCA
Source organism: Ahaetulla prasina (assembly GCF_028640845.1). Classification (NCBI taxonomy): domain Eukaryota; kingdom Metazoa; phylum Chordata; class Lepidosauria; order Squamata; family Colubridae; genus Ahaetulla; species Ahaetulla prasina. The sequence goes on from NC_080541.1 coordinate 124,453,947, forward strand.
CAGTCTTCATACTTTCTGCAGAGCTCCTCTTTTCTGCCAGAAGTTTTGATATTTCCATTATCTTTCTGCAAATCATGAAGACCGGAGAAATTAGCCCCTCAGGGTTTTTTACTTGAATTATCAACCTTTTTATTCAATTACAACACGTTAAAAATACCTTCGCGCGCGCGTGTGTGTATGTGTGTAAATACATAGGAAATAATACTTTAATCAATTATTTTTCTTTTTTTCCACGAAAGGCACAAACAAATTCAAAATGATTTTCAGAAGCAAAGTAAACTTATGGATGTAGAATATGGGGAAAGTTCTCACTTCTCACAAAGGTCTAACTGTCAACATATCCCAACAAGTTGCTTCCTCAGTGATTAAGGCAGTTCCTCGTTTATGAGGGAGCACAAGGCAGTCATCATGAAAGGTTCTGTTTAAAATCAAATTCAACTGTTGCTATTCCACCTTATTTCCCAAACTTTACTAGAATATAATTTCCGTCACTTGTTTGATAGTCCTATTGCCAATGTAGAAATTACGAATGTTTTATTGAAAGTGTGAACTTAATAGAATTATGTAAAGATTTGATGAACTGTGCCAAGACTTACATATAACTCTGGCCCCTCGCTCTCTTCAGATCTACTTCAGAAGAAAATCAGAACAGATCTTCTATCACTTTTCAGGCATTAAGAGTTTGTGAGAGATTTGTACTTTCAGACTTGTAAGAATCTCTTGATGCATTTTTCCAATAGAGTTAGCTCATATGGTCATGTTTCCTATCTTGTGTACCTGGGAGATTAGCCAGGCAACTGTCTTCTTGAGAAATCCATTCTTTCTGATAATCACTCTTTTTTCCAAGCTTTCTAAGATTTATTATTTGATTTGATTTGATTTGATTTGATTTGATTATTTGGTGGTTTTTATTTATTTATTATTTGATTTGATTATTTGGTGGTTTTTATTTATTTAAACTTGTTTAAAATTAAAACTAATTAAAATAGCTGAGAAAGGAAGGTTTAGATAGGGTTGCTATCTAAAATTTTCTCACCTGCTCAGCTTTTCTTCATACTCTTCAAAGTTTCTCTTTTTCTTTGGCCAATTGTAGATTTTTATTTGTAAGCTCCTGAATTTTTAATTCCAGCTCCTCTTTTTCTGCCAGAAGTTTTGATATTTCCATTATCTTTCTGCAAATCATGAAGACCGGAGTGAAATTAGCCCCCTCAGGGTTTTTTTTACTTGAATTATCAACCTTTTTATTCAATTACAACACGTTAAAAATACCTTCGCGCGCGCGTGTGTGTATGTGTGTAAATACATAGGAAATAATACTTTAATCAATTATTTTTCTTTTTTTCCACGAAAGGCACAAACAAATTCAAAATGATTTTCAGAAGCAAAGTAAACTTATGGATGTAGAATATGGGGAAAGTTCTCACTTCTCACAAAGGTCTAACTGTCAACATATCCCAACAAGTTGCTTCCTCAGTGATTAAGGCAGTTCCTCGTTTATGAGGGAGCACAAGGCAGTCATCATGAAAGGTTCTGTTTAAAATCAAATTCAACTGTTGCTATTCCCACCTTATTTCCCAAACTTTACTAGAATATAATTTCCGTCACTTGTTTGATAGTCCTATTGCCAATGTAGAAATTACGAATGTTTTATTGAAAGTGTGAACTTAATAGAATTATGTAAAGATTTGATGAACTGTGCCAAGACTTACATATAACTCTGGCCCCTCGCTCTCTTCAGATCTACTTCAGAAGAAAATCAGAACAGATCTTCTATCACTTTTCAGGCATTAAGAGTTTGTGAGAGATTTGTACTTTCAGACTTGTAAGAATCTCTTGATGCATTTTTCCAATAGAGTTAGCTCATATGGTCATGTTTCCTATCTTGTGTACCTGGGAGATTAGCCAGGCAACTGTCTTCTTGAGAAATCCATTCTTTCTGATAATCACTCTTTTTTTTTCCAAGGAGTTCATACATAATCTCTTTGCTTCTCTGTTCAATTTATTTGTAATCTTTTCTAAAATGCTGTAAGGAACCTGCATCTGCAGGAATGATGATAGGAAGATGAGGATGGCTGTATTATCTTCTCATCGTTCCTATCACCCATCTCCTCCCACTTCCGAATGTATGATTGTAACTTGTTGCTGTATCCTGACGATTGATTTGATTTGTACCCTATGACTAGCATTAAATGTTGTACCTTACGATTCTTAGCGAATGTATCTTGTCTGTTTAGGTACACTGGGAGCATATGCACCAGACAATTCCTTGTGTGTCCAATCACCCTTGGCCAATAAAGAATTCTATCTATCTATCTATCTATCTATCTATCTATCTATCTATCTATCTATCTATCTATCTATCTATCTACCTACCTACCTACCTACCTACCTACCTACCTACCTACCTATTAATTCCTCCATTCTTCATATATCCACGATTTTTAAGGATGATAAACTATTCATGGTAAATTTTATAATAAAATTTGTTCTAAAATGTTCATTACATTTTTATTCTATTATGTTTATTAAATTACTATAAAACTGTGATGAAGGAACTTTTGAGAGCTTCTTTGTTTATTTGATTATATTTTTCTTTAATTCAGATGGCTGCCATATTGGTGAAAAGTGACTAAAACTGACTGCTTAGTTTCTAGAAAAAGAGTGAAATGAGATGGAGGTGAGGTGATGTCATGAGAATGCGTCCCTCAAACAAGAATCTTTTGCTGCAGCTGATGGGACATGAAAGTGAATTCTGTGTCAGAAATTTTGCAACAAGCCTGTTTTTCAAGGTAGGCCAATCTCGTGTTCCCACCACAAAATGTGGTTACATTCGAATAGCCTCTGCATAGCCCAGGGACCTGTGGCCTGCCCTCCTTCCTCAACGTGAGGTTAGAAAGCTTCCAAAGGTAAGTGTGGGTATGTTGGGCATGTAGACATAATCATAAAATACGTTCATAATAACAATCATTCCTAATTTCTTTTTAAAAGTATTTTTGAAAGCCATTTTTAAAAAAGCGTGGACATCTGTAAATACAGATGCCCACAGGAACAGGAAGCTCAAGAGCAAGGCCCAAGAAAGGGTATAAATACCTCCCCCTCCCTCGACTTACGACCACAACCGAGTCCAAAATTTCTGTTGCTAAGTGAAACATTTCTTAAGTGACCTTTCTTGCCACATTTGTTAAGTGAATCACTGCAGTTGTTAAGTTAATAACACGGTTGTTAAGTGAATCTGGGTTCCTCCTTGACTTTGTCTGTCAGAAGGTTGCAAAGGGTGGTCATGTGACCCTGGGACATTGCAACCATCATAAATATGAGCCAGTTGTCAATCATCTGAATGTAAATCACATGACCATGGGATTGCTGCGATGGTCATAAGTGTGAAAAATGGTCATAAGTCACTTTTTCCACTGCTGTTGTAACTTCAGATGGGGATGTTGTTGAGAGAGGGAGGGAGGGAGAGGTATTTATACCCTTTCTTGGGCCTTGCTCTTGAGCCTCCTGTTCCTGTGCAAGTAATGTATTCTATTGGTTGTCAAACTCCCGGGGATCATAGCTAACTTTGTAGTTGGTCTGAGTCTCAGGCTTGGTTGAAGCTTACTGAGGCAATGAAGGGGCTTTTCCTATTGTGGCTGAATGACTTTGCCCTGGTTTGGAACTTGAGTGAGGTTTAATCCCATCACCATGAGGCTGAAGATCTTTTGTCTTGTAGATAGGCTGGCCCAGTCCTCCTGGCGCTATTAAGAAAGGTAGGGGCTGCTTTCCAAGATCATGTTTTTCCTTTAGTGAAATATCATATTCTGCCATTTTAATATTTCTCAAAATATTTCATTCTTCTAGGAGAAGGGTGGGTACTAACTTTCTACAGTGTCATTTAACAAACTTGTTATAAGTCGAGGACTACCTGTAATAACGTTCACCTCCTTCCCACTGGGGTACTGGCTAGGAACAGAAACTTTGGGGCTCCTGCAGATGTGGAAGAGGGACATCACTATGCACCCCAGCTAGATTTGTTAGTCATTAAAATCCTACTGTACAATTTGTGTGTGTGAGTGTGAGAGAGAGAGAGAAGGGGAGGGGAACATTGGAGTTACCTTAGAATTCCAACCTCCAACAGATATACTAGATTACAGAATCCAGAAATCCCTAATTACACCCCCCCCCACACACACACACACCCCAGGATCAGTCTACCGGCTGTGCCAGCATCGGAAAATTCACCGCTCTTTTCTCAAGGGAGGCATCTTTGCGCACCAAAGACTCTCCTCCCGCCCCCCCGCCCCCCCGCATTGCCAAAGAGAAAATGCAGAAAGACCCTTTGATTCCGGCCCCGCCTCAGCCTCCGAGACCGGCTGAAAGTCACGGCAGTTTCCTGTGCGCAGTCCAGGCGGCGCTCCACATGCCCGAGGGGTTCAAAGCAGGGAGAGGGAGGGGCCACGTCCTCCTGCCACACTTCCCCTTCAGGGGTTGAGGGCCAAGCCAATTTGCATCGTCCAAACCTCGCAGAGACCCCACCACCCCAGCCGAGGGGAACTCTCGTATCGCGCGCAGAACTCTCAGGAGAAGCCGATCGTCTCGGCAGCTTCAGAGGACCAACGGAGCATGCGCAAGAGAACGTTGCCCCTAGTAATTCCTGCGGAGTGGAGCGGGGGCTGCAAACCTTCCCGCGCCTCTTCTCCGGCTTGCAAGATAGGCTGCCGTGGCAAGCGGGGACCACCAGGTGGCTCCCTCTGCGGTCTGCGGAATCCTGGCAGCTTTCGCGTTTCTAAAGGGAACTGAGCATGCGCCGCCTTTTTCCCGCCTCCGCTTTTCTAGCTCCCCAGCCTAAAGGAAAGGCACCGGGTCCCTTTCTTCCCCCCCCACCCGTCCTTTCCCCGACTCTTCACCTCCAGCATCAAGAGGCTGCAGGAGATCCTGCAAGGAAGGGAAGGGCTGGGAGGTACATCTGCTTCCCCGAAATGCCGGATGAGCCGCTGTGCAGCATCCCGAGGAAGGGGACTCCTCCAGTTGGCAGGCTACAATGGGGGGGGGGCACACTCGGAGTGAATGTGGGTCTTTGCAAAGAGGCCGCACTCCAGGCAGAGTTTGGGGGGGGGAGGGGCTTCCTTTCCCTCCTAGTCACAATCTCAGCCAGCACAGGAATTTCTTTCCTTTGAGGCTTCTTTTCCACTTGATCCAGTGATGCTGGGAAAGATTGGGTGCTCCTTATGAGCCCCAGGAAGGAGTCCTGTCTTTAGGATGTCTTCCCAGCATGCCAAGCAAGGGTGAGAGTGCCACGGTCGCCCCCATGGACGATCAGTGGCCTGGATGATTTCTCCGAAGCTGCTGGAAACGTTGCTAGGAGCTCCCTGGTGGAAGCCAGGAGTGAGAGGTTGAGGGAGCCCTCGTGAGAGTGAGTAGGATTCAAAGATATCAAGCATGTGTTTGGGTCTGTCTGGACTCCTGATGGCCTATCAGCTGGAAGGCGAGGTGGCTGGGTCAATCCGGTCAAAGGCTTCCTTGATGGATCTTGTTGCACTTAGTAGTTTGAAAACCGATTCTAACCAAAAGGCCCTAGAAAGGTCCATTTCTGTCTGGTTCCAAGGAAGAAAGCATTGGGCAGATTCTCTCCATCCCTTGGGGACCACAATTCAGGCCCCCAAGAGGGATGCTTTCTTGGTCCTAAAGAACCAGCCAGGTGAGACCAGCTCTCAGGCAGTTGGGACACCCCTTCTCCACCAGAGACCCTGGAAGAAAAGCTAGTACTATCCCAAAACAATGGCGATTAATCCTGTGCAGAGCAGATGGGCAGGGGCCCAAAATGTTCTGGCAATTATGCTGGGCATTTTCAGATCAGGATAAATCTGGAAAATTCCCTTTTTCAAAGGAAAGTCAAATGAACTTTCAGTATAGCAAGAAATGTGTTTGGCAGGATGCCAGTTACCTTCTGTAGGAAGAGGGGCAGCCGAATTCCATCTGATTCCAACCCTCAAAACATTTAATCTGGAAGACTTTTCTAAAAAGATCCAAGATCGGTAGGATCCATTTAAGAGCTAAAAGGATTTCATTCCACAGTTGAAATTTTTCTACCTATCTGCATGGGGATAAGAACTTAAAACAGGTCAAGGGAATTCCTGATCTTAAGAACTTTCCTCTTTGTAGATCCAAAGAGATTGCTTGAGGCGGCTTTTCAGCACCATGAACAAGTATAGTACACCAGAGGTGGGGAAAAAATTCCAATCATTCTGGTTGGACCTTGTGGGAAATTCTACTCAAGCATCAAGACCCAACAACCAGAGGGAAGCAACCACAAGTTTCAGTCTATAACAGTGATGGCGAAGCACTTCGGCATGCGCGTTCCGCACATGCGCTCCTCAAAACTGCAACCAGGAAGAGGAGCTGCCCAGGGAGCATACATGCACCGAACAAGGTACTTTTGGTTTCCGGCACGCGCGTGTGTGCTGGCCAGCAAGTTTTCCAGTTACTGCCGCACATGTGCCGATCAGCTGGCAGCCTGCACATTCTGCATTGGGGCGAGGAAGTGTTACCTTGGACTTTTCTCCCTGCTTGAGTGTCATCAGTCTCCAGGCAGTGTCTCCAGTAGGAGAGACAATTCTGCAGAGAGAGAGAAAGTGGGAGGGGGAGAATCTTGGCCTGAATAACCAACTTGGGCTTCTCTGCGCAGAACTCTCTCCTCCAGTGGATGAAGTCAAGGGAGACTCTGCCTGGAAAGCAATGACGCTGCAGAAGGGAAAATTCCGGTGGGACCTGAAGTTGGCAAATGGGCCGTTTTCGGCCTCCAGAGGACATCTGGGAGTTGGGGTGAGGAAGACTGTTTTTGTCTTCCCCAGACTCCTAGAGAGACTCTGGAGCCAGGTGAGAGAGGAAAAACAGGCTCAGAAGGCCTGAAAATCAAGTGCCCACTGATAATTGTTCCTTTGCTGCGCCCTGATAATTTCTGTTCTTCCAGCTTGTTCATAGCTGGCAAAATGGCAACAGAAAGTGAGAATTCAGTCCTTATTGCGTGTTGTCCTCTTAACTCCTCTTTTCTTTGCTTCCAGGTGAAGAGCCCGCAATGGAGGCAATCATTCCAAGGCAAGAGGGAATCTGCGTAGCTCGTCTCAATAGCCACACTGTTGGGAGGAATCTCCCTGGAGGATCGAACTCAGGTCACATCTGGGTTGGGTTGCCTGAATGCAGTGAGGTCCCAGGAGTTTCCAACCGCCTTCATTCATCGTCTTCTGTTACACACAAACTGTTCTAATCAAAGAGATTTATTCCCCTTCCCCTTCAGCTGACATCAACTAAATATAAATTCCTCATTAATTGGAATAAGTTTGATTTTGTTGTTGGACAGGAGATAACACATTAGTGGCACCTTTTTATTTAAGACACTGACGTGGATACCCATCTTAACATAACATAACATAACATCAGAGTTGGAAGGGACCTTGGAGGCCTTCTAGTCCAACCCCCTGCCCAGGCAGGAAACCCTATACCATCTCAGTCAGATGGTTATCCAACATTTTCTTAAAAATTTCCAGTGTTGGAGCATTCACAACTTCTGAAGGCAAGTCGTTCCACTTATTAATTGTTCTAACTGTCAGGAAATTTCTCCTTAGTTCTAAGTTGCTTCTTTCTTATACCCATCTTATCACTGGGCAGGTCAGTGCATAACAATAAAATATAAAAACTAATAAAATGATAACCACAAACTGTACACTGTACGGTACCAGCAAAACCATTCTCCCATCACACCTGGACTCGTTTCAAACTACCCCATGCATTTTTAACATAATGCCTCTGAAAATATTTATGTGCCGTACTTCTACCATACCAAAGGAAGGCATGCCAACCTAATTACAAATCATGTCCCTCTATTAATAGTAGTCTTTTATTTTTCAAATTTACCCATTCATTTCACCATGTCACGGCTGACGCCTGGTAATATAATTCCCAATCTGGAAGTCCAAAGCCCCCATTACATCTGGATTCCTATAACATTTTCAATTTGATTCTTTGTTTTTGCTTTGCCAAATGTATTTCAAAATCATTCTATTTAATTCATTGAAAATTTTCTTTTCTAATTTTATCAGTATAGTTTGGAATAGGAAAAGTACTTTTGGTAATACGTTCATTTTAACGACAGCTACTCTCCTTGTCATATTTAGTTGTAAATTCTGTCACCTAAGTCCAATTTAATTTGTTGCATTAATTTTGTATAATTGTCATCTTTGATTGTCACACACCTTGCTGTTAGGTAGATACCGAGATATTTAACCTTTTTTACTACCTGTAGGCCAATTTTCTCTGTCAGTTCCTCTTTTTGTTTATCTGTTATGTTCTTAACTAATACTTTGGTTTTCTCTTTGTTTATTTTCATCCCTGCCACCTCTCCATATTCCTCAGTTCTCATCAATTTGGGGCCAGTGTTACAGATTGGTTTAAAGTCCATTTTACTTTCCTCTTTTGTCCCTTCCAACTGATTTTGATTGGATTGTGGTCAGCCCATAAATTTGTTTCTATTTCAATCTCTTGCACATTCCCACTCAATTCCTAGGTCATCCAAACCATATCTATTCTAGACCCAAGATTGGTGCACGTTAGAATAAAATGTATTCTGTTTCTGGTTCATTTCTCTCCAAATATCTTGTATCGACAGTTCTCTATCATTTTAGTAAGGGCTCTAGGTAGGGTCCTTCTTGTATTCTTATTTGTTTACTACTTTTATAGTCCAGATTTGCGTTGACTATTGTATTGAAATCTCCCATAATACAAATGCTTTCATATTTTGCTTTTAATATCTTTTTATGAAGTTTTTTTGTAGAATTCCTTTTGTCTTGAGTTTGGTGCATAGATAGCAACCAGGAGAATCCGTTTTTTATTTAAAATCACCTCCAACATCAGAACTATCCCTTCTTCATCTTGAAAACCTGTTTGGCATTTATTGTCTCTTTAACATAAAATACCACGCCTCTTTTTTTTCCTGTTGTGCTAGTGAGTAAAGTAGATTTCCCAGTTTAGACTATTCCAACAGTTTATATTTGTTTTTCTTAAAATGTACTTCTTGAACTGCTATTATGTCCAGTTTTAATTTTTGTAGTTTTGAAAATATTTTCTTCCTTTTTGTGGGGGAATTCAACCCATTAATATTTACTGATAGCATCTTTACTAAAGCATCTTTACTTCTTCTTGCATTATTTTACTTACATCTAGATCTTGTAATCCTGGTTGTTCTTGCTTCTCTGGGTGCGTTTACTATTGCTCCTTCTCGTTCTGAACCCTTTTTTTTTTCTCCTTTTCACTCTGATCTTGCTGTGGATATTTTCCTTCTGCCATTAATAGTTCTTGTCCTTTATGTGTTATTTCACCTCTTATTTCCTGTTCCTCTTCTGTGTTGAAAAGATTATCATAAAAATCCGTTGCTTTATCAAGTGAGTCCAATCACTATCTTTTTTTCCTGCCAGGTAAATAAAATTTTCAGGCATCAGCCACCTGAAATTAACATTATGTCTAGTCAGCACCGTAGTCAGAAAGCGATATTGTTTTCTAAATTCCCTTATTCTCCTGGGAACTTGTTTCAAGTTCTTGTTATGAAGCTTGTTATGAAGTTCATGCTGTAATACCATCATACATTAGGAAACAGTATGCCACTCACTCCAAAAAGGCCCAAGAAGTTTTGGAAAACCAAAACAATAAATATTTCCTGATAGATTTCCCATTTGTTCATTTGGTCGTTTTGATCCCACTAACACTAGAAGCAGCAGGAACAAGAGACAAGTTTGGACCAGATAGGATGGCATGGGAGGTTTCAGGCCCTTCGTCATGGAGGTGATTTAAGACTATCTCAAGCTACTCATTCACATATTGCGAGATTTCTTCAGGACATTTTCTATGGATTCCTAAAGCCATTCTTTCTGGCTTCTTCCAGGGATTCTCGTCTGAAGTTTTTCAGAGATGCTTACATATCTGCTTTGGATGCAGTAGAACCATGCTTTCTGGAACTTGCTAAGGATGTTTGAAGCCATCCATCCATCCATCCTTAAGTTTCTTTCAGAGCAAGCAGGTTCTACCCAAATCACTCTCTCCTTCCTCTTTACCATCCTTGTTTTTGATTCCTTGTTTTTGATTCCTTGTTTTTGATCCTGGATGCCCTTAATAGATGCTTCAAGACATTCCCTAGTCCCTAAATGGGAGGCTTCAGGTCCTTCCTCTTTGAAGCTATTTACAGCCATGTCAAACCATTTTTGACATCTTGTTTGTATGTTTCAGAACCTTTTTCAAGTATTTCAGGGATTGCTGAAGCCATTTTTTCATTTTCAGAAAATGAAAAGCTTTCAAAGGATCCTTGAAGCCATTGTAATATATTTTCCATGGGTCCTTCAGAACATTACTTCTGGATGTTTTCTATTGATTTTTCAAACCAGCTCTTCCTCAGAGTTCTTTTCATCTCCACCGTGGACTTCTGTAGATCCCGAATGAACCCAAGTTTTGTGGTTCCCAGGGTTTTCTTTTTTGTGGGAAACGGGTCCAAATGGCTCTTAGACCCTTGGATTGGCTGACAAACCTGACTCTTCTCTTAAGCCTTGGACTGACTTTACTCTTTTGCATGCTTGTCTTTGGAAAACACACTTTGTAGAATGAAATTTCTCTGAACATCCAGTTTCAGGAAGGGTTGGTAGAAATTCTGAAAGACTTAGCAGATACCAAGAATCTGGGCACAATTCAGCTTATAACAGGGTCTGAAAAAGACAGGTAAACTCTAGGCAGCTTCAGAAGAACATTGGCTCTCCTTGGAGATCCTAAGTTAAGTCTAAGAAATTTTAGAATGGTTCCACAAGGAAAGATTTCAGTAAACCACTGAAGTTGAGAATTCAGATCAATTGAGATGCAGCAGTCAAGGTATTAGATGGAGATTCGAGTCAAGGAGATTCCCAGTTCAAGTCCAACATGGACATTCCTGGGTGACTTCATCACACTTTCTCATCCCTTTATCTCACACAGTTAATTTGATGGAGGGAAAGAGGAACAAAGATTCTCCAGTACCTTGAGCTTCTAAACCGTGAAGCAATATAGACTGACACCTCCCAAATTCCAACTCTGGGTTGTGCAGAGGGGCGCTCCTGCATGCTGATTGGTTCTGACTTTCTAATGGGAAATGGGGAAGGCAAGGCACATTGAAGCAGGAAATGTTAAAATTTGCTGACGTAGAAAAGGAACATGTATGTAACTGCCCCCGAACAACAGATGCACGTTCCCTCATACGTAGTGCCAGAGTAGTCTGCTCAAGTTAGCAGACTGCTCTGCTAACGAGTTACCCTCCTTGAATTCTGTTATCTCTTATCTAACTCCAAGGAGGTGCTAATTGTTACTTGAGAAGTGTCCTGTGCATAGACCGTTTAAGAATAAATCAGTTTAAGTGGAACTTCATGCGTGGACTTGGTCTTTCCATCAGACACCATGTTGTCAAACTGATGCCATTTCATTCCTGGGTCATAAATTAATTATCCATGACATCATGTGACAGCTTTAACATTGTCTCCTTTACAGCGTAATCTTTATTTCTTTGAATGGTCGGGGCTCTGAAATTCTTTGGCTGGAAGCCCAGTGATCTCTATATTTTCTGGATGCTTATAAAATGGCCTTGTTGCAGTCTCCAAATGCTGTGGTTCTTCTTAAGGGTATAGATTATTTTATGCAACAGATAGTAATGTACTCAGCACCTAGATCCTATTGCAAATGCCCTAGGATCAAAACTTAATTTAGTTTGCGATTGCTAGTACCGGTATTTAGTGGGCTTTTAGCTAGTAACAGATTCATAGTGGATATGAATTTCTGACTGTCACAGACTCAACAGCACTTCCGAGGAGACTGAAGTCCTTGAGGGCCACCAGCCTGAAGGATTCTACCGCTAACCCTGTAATGGAGTTTAGCAGCTGAAGGGGAAATGATGCCATATAGTATGGAGGTAGGCACAGCAGCAATAAACCCAACTACTCTTTAGAACCCAACTGAATACAAATCACCAGGACCTCACAGATTACATTCCAGAGTTCTAAAGGTGCTGGCAGATGTAATCTCAGAACCACTGTACCACATCTTTCAAAAATCCTGGCATCAGGGAACTATCAGAGGCCTGGAAAAGAGCTGATGTGGTTTCCAACTTCAAAAAAGGGAAAAAAACAGACCCAGGAAACTAGAGACCAATCAGACTAACATCAATACCTGGGAAGATACTAGAAAAGATAATAAAAAAACAGATCTGCCAACATCTAGAAACAAATAAAGTAATAACTAGCAATCAGCATGGATTTGTTAAAAACAGATCATGCCAAATGAATCTTATTTCATTCTTCAACATAGTGACTAAAGCAGCAGACGAGCAAAATATTTTGGACATAATATACTTTGACTTCAGCAAGGCATTCAGCAAAGTAAACCACAACCTACATCTTGGTAAGCTAGAAAAAAGTGGGATAGATAGCATCATAACCAGATGGATTTGTAACTGGCTTATAAACTGTACTCAATGTGTGGTCCTTAATGGGTCTATGACTACGTAAGCAGTGGGGTACCACAAGGTTCTGACTTAGGCCCAGTACTCTTCAATATCTTCATAAACAACTTAGATGAGGAATAGAAGGGGAACTTACCAAATTTGCAGATGATACTAAGCTGGCAAGAATAACAAACATCCCCCACCTAGATGATAGGCTCAAGATCCAGATGGATCTCAACAGACTTGAACACTGGGCCCTGTCTAACAAAATGAAATCCAATGTAGAGAAAAGTAAAGTCTTACATTTAGGCAAAAAAAACCAATTGTACACATACAGACTGGGTGAAACCAGGCCTAATAGAAGTAACCATGAGAGGGATCTTGGAGTCTTAGTGAACAACCAGTTAAATACGAGCCAACAGTGTGCGGTGGCAGCCATAAAAGCCAATGCAATTCTAAATTGCATTAATAGAGGGATACAATCAAGATCAAGTGAGGTACCAATACCGCTCTCTAAAGCCTTAGTAAGACCATACCTAGAATACTGCATCCAGTTTTGGTCACCACACTATAAAAAAGATGTTGAGACTCTAGAAAAAGTACAGAGAAGACCAACTAAGATGATTAGGGGATTGGAGACTAAAACATATGAAGAATGGTGACAGGAACTGGGCATGGCTAGTCTAGAGAAGGATCAGGGGAGACATGATAGCAGTGTTCCAATATTTGAGGGGCTGCCACAGAGAGGAAGGGGTTAAGCTATTTTCCAAGACTGGGTAGGTGTGGCTGGGGGGGTGCCATGTGACTAGGTGGGAGTGAGTGACATTGAGTTGGCCACGCCGACCCAAGTTTTGTGGTGCCCAGTGTTTTCTTTTTTGTGGGAAACGGGTCCAAATGGCTCTGTTTGTTTAAGGTTGCAGATCCTTGTTGTAGGGTCTTGGGAGAAAGGCTGCTTCTGGCATGGAGATGATATGCTCCATTTCACATGGAAGGAGCAGAGCCTGGCTTCTTCCCTTACACACAAAGTGTCAAGGGGCTCATGCTCCTCTCCAGCCTCTTTTTTTTTTTTAAAGAAATTTTATTTTTAACAAAAAAAAACAGAAAAAAAACATTCACATCAAACAATTTCAATATGCTGAAGGGGTGTTTACATATCTTCTTGTGCAATCTCAAGATGAACATCTCTTTCATAAATATATCTTTATTTTTCTAACGTATTTTCCCATCTAGCCATTTATAGAATAAATCCCATATTTTATAATATTGCTTATCTTCTTGATCTCTAATTTCAAAAGTCAATTTACTCATCTCTGCACATTTCATCATCTTCCTAATTATTTCATCTTGCAAAGGTAATTTCTCATTTTTCCAATTTTTGGCAAACACAATCCTGGCTGTTGTAATAATATTCACAATCAAATATTTTATATCTCTAGTATATATCTCAGGAATAATTCCCAACAGAAAGACTTCCGCCTTAACGTCTATGTGCTTTTTAATCATTTTCTCCAACCACGTGTGTATCTTAGTCCAATATCTTTTCGCTTCAACGCATGTCCACCACATATGGTAATATGATCCAGATGCCTGATGACAATTCCAACATTTTTCGGATTTGTCTTTAAACATTTAAACAAGCCACCTCAGGATATTTGGCTCGAGTTTGTTAGATGTTTTGCTTTTGAGGCTGTCTACCGAAGCTTTAAGCATTTCTTATTTAATTGATGTTCCACCATTTGAGGCTTCGTCTTGTTTTGAGCTTCTGTCTTGTCTTCTGTAATGACACTCACAGAGACTCTTTTGCTCTCTATAGTGCTAGGTTTCTGCTCCATCTGGTCTCTGCCCATCAAGAAGGTGCAGCAGCCCTTCCTCAGTCGTGTCTCTAGGAAAAATCAGGTGGTTAGATGTGAATCTGGACAAACAACCAAGTATTCTTAGTTAAAAAATGATGGGAACTGTTTTGATGTCAGGAAGCTCTCACTCTTGTGTGTAAGTGTATAAATATTGTTGGGCAGTGGGGGTTGGAGATTGAAAGATCTCTCCTATACATATGTTCCCATTCACTTCCATGAGATTAACTCCTCAGATTTGAATATGCAAAAGTATAATGAGCCATAATTCATTCATTTCTTTCTGAAGTAAGGAGAATGTCAGGTTTGTCCAATCTTTCTAAGATAAGGAGAACCTAAGGTGAAATTCTGGAACAGGAAGTTCATGGTGGCAATCTAAAAATTTCTCATCTCTGTAGTCTTTCTTTGTGCTCTCTGCAGAGCTCCTCTTTCTCGTCAGTCAATTCAAAATTTTTGAACGTCAGCATCTCAGTCTTGATTCGGAGCTTTTCGTTTTATAATGTCACGTTTCGACACCATTGCTCTCTTTCTGTAAATTATGTGGACCAGAGAGATATTAGCCCTCTTAGCCTTTTTTTACTTGAATTCCTAAGCATACCTACATTCCTCATTATTTATGCATTCCTTTATATCTATTGCTCTTCTCTTATTCACCTATAGATACATATGAAAGAACGGAATCTTTCTTTTATCCAGTATATCTGGCCTAAGAGCTCTAATAAATAAATAAATAAATAAATAAATAAATAAATAAATAAATAAATAAATAAATAAATAAATAAATAAATAAATAAATAAATTTCAGTTTGAAAGAGAACGTCAAGCTCTATCTAAATATTTCTCACCTATAAAATTCTTCTTTGTCATTATTTTCCCATCTAGCCATTTATAGAATAAATCCCATATTTTATAATATTGCTTATCTTCTTGATCTCTAATTTCAAAAGTCAATTTACTCATCTCTGCACATTTCATCATCTTCCTAATTATTTCATCTTGCAAAGGTAATTTCTCATTTTTCCAATTTTTGGCAAACACAATCCTGGCTGTTGTAATAATATTCACAATCAAATATTTTATATCTCTAGTATATATCTCAGGAATAATTCCCAACAGAAAGACTTCCGCCTTAACGTCTATGTGCTTTTTAATCATTTTCTCCAACCACGTGTGTATCTTAGTCCAATATCTTTTCGCTTCAACGCATGTCCACCACATATGGTAATATGATCCAGATGCCTGATGACAATTCCAACATTTTTCGGATTTGTCTTTAAACATTTAAACAAGCCACCTCAGGATATTTGGCTCGAGTTTGTCAGATGTTTTGCTTTTGAGGCTGTCTACCGAAGCTTTAAGCATTTCTTATTTAATTGATGTTCCACCATTTGAGGCTTCGTCTTGTTTTGAGCTTCTGTCTTGTCTTCTGTAATGACACTCACAGAGACTCTTTTGCTCTCTATAGTGCTAGGTTTCTGCTCCATCTGGTCTCTGCCCATCAAGAAGGTGCAGCAGCCCTTCCTCAGTCGTGTCTCTCTAGGAAAAATCAGGTGGTTAGATGTGAATCTGGACAAACAACCAAGTATTCTTAGTTAAAAAATGATGGGAACTGTTTTGATGTCAGGAAGCTCTCACTCTTGTGTGTAAGTGTATAAATATTGTTGGGCAGTGGGGGTTGGAGATTGAAAGATCTCTCCTATACATATGTTCCCATTCACTTCCATGAGATTAACTCCTCAGATTTGAATATGCAAAAGTATAATGAGCCATAATTCATTCATTTCTTTCTGAAGTAAGGAGAATGTCAGGTTTGTCCAATCTTTCTAAGATAAGGAGAACCTAAGGTGAAATTCTGGAACAGGAAGTTCATGGTGGCAATCTAAAAATTTCTCATCTCTGTAGTCTTTCTTTGTGCTCTCTGCAGAGCTCCTCTTTCTCGTCAGTCAATTCAAAATTTTTGAACGTCAGCATCTCAGTCTTGATTCGGAGCTTTTCGTTTTATAATGTCACGTTTCGACACCATTGCTCTCTTTCTGTAAATTATGTGGACCAGAGAGATATTAGCCCTCTTAGCCTTTTTTTACTTGAATTCCTAAGCATACCTACATTCCTCATTATTTATGCATTCCTTTATATCTATTGCTCTTCTCTTATTCACCTATAGATACATATGAAAGAACGGAATCTTTCTTTTATCCAGTATATCTGGCCTAAGAGCTCTAATAAATAAATTTCAGTTTGAAAGAGAACGTCAAGCTCTATCTAAATATTTCTCACCTATAAAATTCTTCTTTGTCATTATTTTCCCATAGGAGTTGTGGATTTTCTCCAGCCTATTTTTTAACCTTGGAGCTGAGATTCTTATTCTCTCCAAGCTTGTCTTGCTGCCCAGGCTCACCTGAGCTCCTTTTCCTGTAAAATGTCAAGAGCAGAGTGAAATAGCCCCCTTAGGTTTTTTTATTTGAATCATAAAACTGGTTTAAAACGAAAACTAATTGAAATAGCTGAGAAAGGAAGAGAAATTCAGGGTTGCTATCTAAACTTTCTCACCTGCTCAGCTTTTCTTCCTACTCTTTTCAGAGTTCCAGTTGGAGATTTTTATTTAGAAGCTCCTGAAGTTTTAATTCCAGCTCCTCTTTTTCTGTCAGCAGTTTTGACATTTCCATTGTCGTTCTGCAAATTATGAATCTGAGGTGCCAATGGTATCTCTGGCATCTCGAATGCTTTTCTAGAATATACTTTTCATCACTTGTCTGATAAAACCGCCAATCGCATTGTCAGTGTAGAAATTATGAACGTTGTGTTTAATATGTGAACTTGATAGGACTATGCAAAGATTTGAAGGACTTCTGTAGATCCCTAATGCCTTTAATAGAGGCTTCAAGCCATTCCTGAGTGTCTAAGTATGGTGTTTTAGGTCCTTCCTCAAGATCCTTAATAGATATTTCAAGCCATTTTTTGACATCTTGTATGTTTCAGCACCTTTTCCAAGTTTTTCAGGGATTGCTGAAGCCATTTTTCCAGAAGTGGTATGGGTTCTTCAGAAAATGAAAAGCTTTCAAAGGATCCCTGAAGCCGTTGTAATATATTTTCCACGGGTCCTTCAGAACATTGCTTCTGGAGGTTTTCTATTGATTTTTCAATCCATCTATTCCTCAGAGTTCTTTTCATCTCCACCGTGGACTTCTGTAGATCCCGAATGCCTTTAAAAGAGGCTTCAAGCCATTCCTGAGTATCTAGATGTGGTGTTTTAAGTCCTTCTGCCTCAAGATCCTTTATAGATATTTTGACCCATTTTGGGGCACCTTGTTTAGATACATCAGGACCTTCCTCTTGCAGGTTTTTCAAGGATTGTTGAAGCCATTTTTCAAGAACTGGTCTAGGTTCTCCAGAAAGTGACAGGCTTTCTAAGGATCCTTGAAGTCATTCTAATATATTCACCACAGATCCTTCAGGACGTTGCTTCTTGAAGTTCTCTATTGATTTTTCAAGCCATCCCTTTTATTCGGCTTCGTCGAAACTTTGACTTGGACTTTGGTAGATGTTGAATGCCTACAATAGATGCTTCAAGCCTTCCCTGCACATCTAAATCACAGGTTTCTGGCCCTTCTTCTTGGAGATGATTTATCGATGCTTCTAGCCAACCATTCACATCCTCCCTGGATGCCTCAGCACATTCCTTCGGGAGGTTGCTGATGGATGCTTTAAGCCATTCGGGCAGGGTGTACTGTTCAGAGGAATCCTCTTTCAGGACTTTCAGCGATTGCTGAAGCCACCTCAGGATATTTGGCCCGGGTTCCTTCGATTTTTTTATTTTGAGGTTGTCCACTGAAGCTTTCAGCCATTTCTTATTTAACTGAGATTCCATTTGAGGCTTCATTTTATCTTGTTGCGCTTCTGTCTTGTTTTCTGCAACATCTGCACTTGTTTGGCAGACACTCACAGCGCCTCTTTTGCACTCACTACTGCCAGGTCTCTGGTCCATCCGGTCTCTGCCCATCAATAAGGTGCAGCAGCCCTTCCTCAGCTGTGTCTCTCTGGAAAAAATCAGAATGTTAGCTGTGAATCTGGACCAACAACAAAGCATTCTTAGTTAAAAATGATGGGAACTGCTTTGACGTCAGGAAACTCTCACTCTCAAAGTATATAAATATTGTTGGGTAGTTGGGTTGGAGGTTGAAAGATCTCTCCTATTCATATCTTCCCATTCACTTCCATGAGACTAACTCCTGAGATTTGTATATGTAAAAGTATAATGAGCCATAATTCATTCATTTCTTTCTAAAGTAAGGAAAATGTAGGTTTTTCCAAGCTTTCTAAGATTTATTATTTATTTATTATTTGATTTGATTTGATTTGATTTTTATACCGCCCTTCTCCCGAAGGACTCAGGGCGGTGTACAGGCAGAAGTAAAAAAGACAATACAATGTACAGTTTAAAATGTAAATTAAAAAACTTATTATAATTAGCCCGAAACGATAAGGAGAACCTAATATGAAATTCTGGAACAAGAAGTTAGTGGTGGCGATCTACAAATTTCTCACCTCCACAGTCTTCATACTTTCTGCAGAGCTCCTCTTTCTCATCAGTCAATTCAAGGTTTTTGAATGTCACCATCTCGGCCTTATTTTGGAGCTCTTTGTTTTCTAATGTCATTTTTGACATCACTGCTGTCTTTCTGTAAGTTATGAGAACCAGAGAGATATTAGCCCACTTCATTTTTTACCTACATTCCTCATTATTTTTGCTTGCCATTATACCTATTGCTCTTCTCTTAGTCAGTTATACATACAGTACATATAAAAGAATGGAATATTTCTTTTATCTGGTATATCTGGCCTAAGGGGATCTAATAAATAAATTTGAATTTGAACGAAAAAGTCAAGATCACTATCTAAGTATTTCTCACCGATAAAGTTCGTCTTTGAGGTCATTATTTTCTCGTAGGAGCTCTGCTTTTTCTTCAGCGTATTTCTGCACCTTGCAGCTGAGACTCTCATTCTCTCGTCTGAGTTTTTCCAGCTGCCCAGACTCATCTGAACTATTTTTTCTGTAAAATATCAAGAGCAGAGTGCAATTAGCTCCCTTCGTTTCTTTTTTTAATTTGATTTGATTATTTGGTGGTTTTTTATTTATTTAAACTTGTTTAAAATTAAAACTAATTAAAATAGCTGAGAAAGGAAGGTTTAGATAGGGTTGCTATCTAAAATTTTCTCACCTGCTCAGCTTTTCTTCATACTCTTCGCAAAGTTTCTCTTTTTCTTTGGCCAATTGTAGATTTTTATTTGTAAGCTCCTGAATTTTTAATTCCAGCTCCTCTTTTTCTGCCAGAAGTTTTGATATTTCCATTATCTTTCTGCAAATCATGAAGACCGGAGAGAAATTAGCCCCCTCAGGGTTTTTTTTACTTGAATTATCAACCTTTTTATTCAATTACAACACGTTAAAAATACCTTCGCGCGCGCGTGTGTGTATGTGTGTAAATACATAGGAAATAATACTTTAATCAATTATTTTTCTTTTTTTCCACGAAAGGCACAAACAAATTCAAAATGATTTTCAGAAGCAAAGTAAACTTATGGATGTAGAATATGGGGAAAGTTCTCACTTCTCACAAAGGTCTAACTGTCAACATATCCCAACAAGTTGCTTCCTCAGTGATTAAGGCAGTTCCTCGTTTATGAGGGAGCACAAGGCAGTCATCATGAAAGGTTCTGTTTAAAAATCAAATTCAACTGTTGCTATTCCCACCTTATTTCCCAAACTTTACTAGAATATAATTTCCGTCACTTGTTTGATAGTCCTATTGCCAATGTAGAAATTACGAATGTTTTATTGAAAGTGTGAACTTAATAGAATTATGTAAAGATTTGATGAACTGTGCCAAGACTTACATATAACTCTGGCCCCTCGCTCTCTTCAGATCTACTTCAGAAGAAAATCAGAACAGATCTTCTATCACTTTTCAGGCATTAAGAGTTTGTGAGAGATTTGTACTTTCAGACTTGTAAGAATCTCTTGATGCATTTTTCCAATAGAGTTAGCTCATATGGTCATGTTTCCTATCTTGTGTACCTGGGAGATTAGCCAGGCAACTGTCTTCTTGAGAAATCCATTCTTTCTGATAATCACTCTTTTTTTTTCCAAGGAGTTCATACATAATCTCTTTGCTTCTCTGTTCAATTTATTTGTAATCTTTTCTAAAATGCTGTAAGGAACCTGCATCTGCAGGAATGATGATAGGAAGATGAGGATGGCTGTATTATCTTCTCATCGTTCCTATCACCCATCTCCTCCCACTTCCGAATGTATGATTGTAACTTGTTGCTGTATCCTGACGATTGATTTGATTTGTACCCTATGACTAGCATTAAATGTTGTACCTTACGATTCTTAGCGAATGTATCTTGTCTGTTTAGGTACACTGGGAGCATATGCACCAGACAATTCCTTGTGTGTCCAATCACCCTTGGCCAATAAAGAATTCTATCTATCTATCTATCTATCTATCTATCTATCTATCTATCTATCTATCTATCTATCTAGCTAGCTAGCTAGCTAGCTAGCTAGCTAGCTAGCTAGCTAGCTATTTATCTACCTACCTACCTACCTACCTACCTACCTACCTACCTACCTATTAATTCCTCCATTCTTCATATATCCACGATTTTTAAGGATGATAAACTATTCATGGTAAATTTTATAATAAAATTTGTTCTAAAATGTTCATTACATTTTTATTCTATTATGTTTATTAAATTACTATAAAACTGTGATGAAGGAACTTTTGAGAGCTTCTTTGTTTATTTGATTATATTTTTCTTTAATTCAGATGGCTGCCATATTGGTGAAAAGTGACTAAAACTGACTGCTTAGTTTCTAGAAAAAGAGTGAAATGAGATGGAGGTGAGGTGATGTCATGAGAATGCGTCCCTCAAACAAGAATCTTTTGCTGCAGCTGATGGGACATGAAAGTGAATTCTGTGTCAGAAATTTTGCAACAAGCCTGTTTTTCAAGGTAGGCCAATCTCGTGTTCCCACCACAAAATGTGGTTACATTCGAATAGCCTCTGCATAGCCCAGGGACCTGTGGCCTGCCCTCCTTCCTCAACGTGAGGTTAGAAAGCTTCCAAAGGTAAGTGTGGGTATGTTGGGCATGTAGACATAATCATAAAATACGTTCATAATAACAATCATTCCTAATTTTTTTTTAAAAGTATTTTTGAAAGCCATTTTTAAAAAAGTGTGGACATCTGTAAATACAGATGCCCACAGGAACAGGAAGCTCAAGAGCAAGGCCCAAGAAAGGGTATAAATACCTCCCCCTCCCTCGACTTACGACCACAACCGAGTCCAAAATTTCTGTTGCTAAGTGAAACATTTCTTAAGTGACCTTTCTTGCCACATTTGTTAAGTGAATCTGGGTTCCTCCTTGACTTTGTCTGTCAGAAGGTTGCAAAGGGTGGTCATGTGACCCTGGGACATTGCAACCATCATAAATATGAGCCAGTTGTCAATCATCTGAATGTAAATCACATGACCATGGGATTGCTGCGATGGTCATAAGTCACTTTTTCCACTGCTGTTGTAACTTCAGATGGGGATGTTGTTGAGAGAGGGAGGGAGGGAGAGGTATTTATACCCTTTCTTGGGCCTTGCTCTTGAGCCTCCTGTTCCTGTGCAAGTAATGTATTCTATTGGTTGTCAAACTCCCGGGGATCATAGCTAACTTTGTAGTTGGTCTGAGTCTCAGGCTTGGTTGAAGCTTACTGAGGCAATGAAGGGGCTTTTCCTATTGTGGCTGAATGACTTTGCCCTGGTTTGGAACTTGAGTGAGGTTTAATCCCATCACCATGAGGCTGAAGATCTTTTGTCTTGTAGATAGGCTGGCCCAGTCCTCCTGGCGCTATTAAGAAAGGTAGGGGCTGCTTTCCAAGATCATGTTTTTCCTTTAGTGAAATATCATATTCTGCCATTTTAATATTTCTCAAAATATTTCATTCTTCTAGGAGAAGGGTGGGTACTAACTTTCTACAGTGTCATTTAACAAACTTGTTATAAGTCGAGGACTACCTGTAATAACGTTCACCTCCTTCCCACTGGGGTACTGGCTAGGAACAGAAACTTTGGGGCTCCTGCAGATGTGGAAGAGGGACATCACTATGCACCCCAGCTAGATTTGTTAGTCATTAAAATCCTACTGTACAATTTGTGTGTGTGAGTGTGAGAGAGAGAGAGAGAGAGAGAGAGAGAGAGAGAGAGAGAGAGAGAGAGAGAGAGAGAGAGAGAGAGAGAGAGAGAGAGAGAGAGAGAGAGAGAGAGAGAGAGAGAGAGAGAGAGAGAGAGAGAGAGAGAGAGAGAGAGAGAGAGAGAGAGAGAGAGAGAGAGAGAGAGAGAGAGAGAGAGAGAGAGAGAGAGAGAGAGAGAGAGAGAGAGAGAGAGAGAGAGAGAGAGAGAGAGAGAGAGAGAGAGAGAGAGAGAGAGAGAGAGAGAGAGAGAGAGAGAGAGAGAGAGAGAGAGAGAGAGAGAGAGAGAGAGAGAGAGAGAGAGAGAGAGAGAGAGAGAGAGAGAGAGAGAGAGAGAGAGAGAGAGAGAGAGAGAGAGAGAGAGAGAGAGAGAGAGAGAGAGAGAGAGAGAGAGAGAGAGAGAGAGAGAGAGAGAGAGAGAGAGAGAGAGAA
>NC_080541.1:124477053-124487199 GCF_028640845.1 Ahaetulla prasina
TCTGAATCAATGCCTTGAGAAATAGTTCGAATAATAAGATGGCGTATGTCCTGAGGAATACTAGGATTCTTGTCCTCTCTCTGAAGGGTCCCTGCTGCTGTGGGGGTAAAGGTGGCAGAAGGTGCCTGATGAGGTGGTTCTGGCATGGGTCTGGAAGTGTCCCCAAATACTGCAGTGACTGTCTCCAGGTTTTCTCCAGAACCAGTTGGGAGAGTGGGGGACCATCCAGGTTGGTTTAACAGGGGCTGATTAGAAGAGGTAGAGTCTCTGATGCCCACTGGGGGGACAGGATCTTCCCTGCAATCCTCTGCTAATTTTTGTTTGGCCTTATCAAATTGCCTATCTCACCTCCACAGTCTTTCTTCATACTCTCTGCAGAGCTCCTCTTTCTCATCAGTCAGTTCAAGGTTTTTGAATGTCACCATCTCGGCCTTATTTTGGAGCTCTTTGTTTTCTAATGTCATTTTTGACATCACTGCTATCTTTCTGTAAATTATGAGAACCAGAGAGATATTAGCCCACTTCATTTTTTACTTGAATTACTAAGCATACCTACATTCCTCATTATTTTTGCATGCCATTATACCTATTGCTCTTCTCTTATTCAGGTATACATACAGTACATATAAAAGAATGGAATATTTCTTTAAATTAAAACCAATTAAAATAGCTGAGAAAGGAAGAGAAAGTCAGGGTTGCTATCTAAAATTTCTCACCTGCTCAGCTTTTCTTCATACTCTTTGCAAAATTTCTCTTTTTCTTTGGCCAATTGTAAATTTTTATTTGTAAGCTCCTGAATTTTTAGTTCCAGCTCCTCTTTTTCTGCCAGAAGTTTTGATATTTCCATTGTCTTCCTGCAAATTATGAAGACCGGAGAGAAATTAGCCCCCTTAGGGGTTTTTTACTTGAATGATCAACCTTTTTATTCAATTACAACACATTAAAAATACCTTTGTGTGTGTGTGTGTAAATTCAGAGGAAATAATATTTTAATCAATTATTTTTCTTTTTTATATATATACATTCCACGAAAGGTACAAACAAATTCAACATGATCCTTCAGGACATTACTTCTTAAAGTTCTCTATTGATTTTTCAAGCCATCCCTTTTATTCGGCTTCTTCGAAACTTTGACTTGGACTTTAGCAGATGTTGAATGCCTATAATAGATGCTTCAAGCCATCCCTGCACATCTAAATCACAGGTTTCTGGCCCTTTTTCTTGGAGATGATTTATCGATCCTTCTAGCCAACCATTCACATCCTCCCTGGATGTCTCAGCACATTCCTTCGGGAGGTTGCTGATGGATGCTTTAAGCCATTCTGGCAGGGTGTACTGTTCAGAGGAATCCTCTTTCAGGACTTTCAGCGATTGCTGAAGCCACCTCAGGATATTTGGCCCGGGTTCCTTCGATTTTTTTATTTTGAGGTTGTCCACTGAAGCTTTCAGCCATTTCTCATTTAATTTATATTCCATTTGAGGCTTCATTTTATCTTGTTGCGCTTCTGTCTTGTTTTCTGCAACATCTGCATTTGTTTGGCAGACACTCACAGCGCCTCTTTTGCACTCACTGCTGCCAGGTCTCTGGTCCATCCGGTCTCTGCCCATCAATAAGGTGCAGCAGCCCTTCCTCAGTTGTGTCTCTCTGGAAAAAATCAGAATGTTAGCTGTGAATCTGGACCAACAACAAAGCATTCTTAGTTAAAAATGATGGGAACTGCTTTGATGTCAGGAAACTCTCACTCTCAAAGTATATAAATATTGTTGGGTAGTTGGGTTGGAGGTTGAAAGATCTCTCCTATACATATCTTCCCATTCACTTCCATGAGACTAACTCCTGAGATTTGTATATGTAAAAGTATAATGAGCCGTAATTCATTCATTTCTTTCTAAAGTAAGGAAAATGTAGGTTTTCCAAGCTTTCTAAGATAAGGAGAACCTAATATGAAATTCTGGAACAAGAAGTTAGTGGTGGCGATCTACAAATTTCTCACCTCCACAGTCTTTCTTCATACTCTGCAGAGCTCCTCTTTCTCATCCGTCAGTTCAAGATTTTTGAATGTCACCATCTCGGCCTTATTTTGGAGCTCTTTGTTTTCTAATGTCATTAATGACATCAGTGTTGTCTTTCTGTAAATTATGAGAACCAGAGAGATATTAGCCCACTTCATTTTTTACTTGAATTACTAAGCATACCTACATTCCTCATTATTTTTGCATGCCATTATACCTATTGCTCTTCTCTTATTCAGTTATACATACAGTACATATAAAAGAATGGAATATTTCTTTTATCTGGTATATCTGGCCTAAGGGATCTAATAAATAAATTTGAATTTGAAAGAAAAAGTCAAGATCACTATCTAAATATTTCTCACCGATAAAGTTCGTCTTTGAGGTCATTATTTTCTCGTAGGAGCTCTGCTTTTCTTCAGCGTGTTTCTGCACCTTGCAGCTGAGACTCTCATTCTCTCGTCTGAGTTTTTCCAGCTGCCCAGACTCATCTGAACTATTTTTCCAAAATATCAGAGTGAAATTAGACTTAGACTTTTTTAAATTTGATTTGATTATTTGGTTTTTATTTATTTAAACTTGTTGAAAATTAAAACTAATTAAAATAGCTGAGAAGAAGAGAAAGTCGCTATCAAAAATTTTCACCTGCTCAGCTTTTCTTCATACTTTGCAAAGTTTCTTTTCTTGGCCAATTGTAGATTTTTATTTGTAAGCTCTTGAATTTTTAGTTCCAGCTTTTTTGCCAGAAGTTTTGATATTTCCATTGTCTTAAATTATGAGAGAAAGAGGGTTTTTAATCAAATGTTAAAAGCCTTTTTAAAATTTTTAGTTAGAAACAAATTCAAAATGATTTTCAGAAACAAAGTAAACTTATGGATGAATATGGGGAAAGTTCTCAATTTCACAAATATCTAACTGTCAACATATCCCAACAAGTTGCTTCCTCAGTGATTAAGGCAGTTCTGATAGGGAGCACAAGGCAGCCATTATGAAAGGTTCTGTTTAAAATCAGATTCAACTGTTGCTATTCCCACCTTATTTCCCAAACTCTACTAGAATATTACTTGTTTGATAAAATGGCCAATCCTATTGCCAATGTAGATTACAATGTTTTATTGAAAGTGAACTAGGATGATGCAAAGATTTGATGAACTATGCCAAGACTTACATATAACTCTGTCGCCTCTTCAGATCTACTAGTCTTTCAGTTTTTGTCTGAGCAATCTAGAGAAGCCAAAATACATCACAAATCAGGAATATTTGTATCAAAAGATAACTATCATCAACATTGGGCTTTATTCTTATGACATGAACTATTTCTCAGTGTACACCAAAAGATTCATGCTAGATTGCTTACCTGAGGGAACAGCTAAACTTAAATCCTGGAAAGATTTCTGGAGGTCTGAAACCTGGCAGTTCTGTGAAGAATGACATAAAATGAATTTTAGATGTTTGCTTGATAATTTTCTTCATTTCATGGTCATGAGAAGACATGATTTTCCAAAATTCTCTGTCATGTTATAAAGAAGATATTAATTGAACTTCTTTAGAAAAGAGTCTGGGGTGTAGACACATATTTGAGCATATTAAAATCATGCATGTCAAGATGAGCACAAACATGTGCAACTTCCAGTTTATTGCTGTAGATGTTCAATGCAGGCAATGAAGATTATTCATTTACGGAAAGAAAGATCTAGTTTTAATTAATTTGTTTGAAATATAACACAGTGGTTCAACAAAATAGAATCATCTAAATTTTATCACTAGTGATATTGTATGTACAAAGAGTAGCTAATGAAAGAAGGAACCAACCAAAATCAGATGAACAAAATTGCATTCTTAATAGAAATTACAAAAATTACTTTGTATTGAATGGATGTGTGTGATGAACTTCATATATGTAATGAAATATTGAACATAAATATATAAAATACGCTGCACATGTATTATTATTCAATTACCAATTGAAAAATCATTTATTTTCATTTTCTCACAAATATTCTAAGGTGAGCTACAAGAACATTATATACTCAGATGTCTTCAGTGACAGATGATGAAGAGGAAGTCTATATTTCTTCCTGCAATGACAAAATACATTTCAAAACTAAATTGACAGTGATTAAAGCCACTAATTTTTCTAACAATCTATGTGAGGTTGATGTTAAACATAGTTTCATTTTCAAATCTGAGGTGCCAACTGTATCTCTGGCATCAATCTTTGCATCTTGCCTGGAAATTCAAAAGAATAAAATAAGATTTTGCTTTCTTCCAGAACTGAAGAAACTTCTTGGTGAGAATCTAAACATCTTCAGGAAAGCAAAAGAAAGTCCTGCTCCTCTTGAAAAAGCATCTGGGGACAGATAGAATCCTTCTACTATATCCCAAACAGCCCTTTCATTTTAAGTAGAAAGTGCAGAAACAAAAGTACTGAAAGTCATATAAAATTTCATTAGCAATTTGTCCATGAAATCTGTTAAATCAATATAAATGACCTAAGCTAGCTCTGCAAGTTCATTGATGAACTTATATCTAACATGCAATGGAGACTCTGGGTCTCGGCTTTCCTTCCATTTAGTGTTTGGCAGGACTGGCTGGACAGTCCCTGAAGAAGCAGAAGTGGTGTTGCCTTCCTAGGGCTAAGAGAAGGTGACTGGCCAGTCACCCACTGGCTTTGTGCTAAACAAGAAATGTCAGTCTTTCTGCAGGCTGAGAACCGTGATACCAAACTGGCTTTTGGGTTGATTGAGAAATGTATTTCAAAAATAAAGTCCAAAACAAAACCTATACTGGCAATTGAGCATAAACAGAAACCACAATTAATATTCTGTCTGTCTCTCTGTCTCTAACTACCTACCCTATCATCCATCCATCTATCCATCTACCTACCTACCTACCTATCTACCTAAAATTTCTATATGTTCCACCACACATTTACTGTGACAGCCTATGAACAAATGTTTTTTCTTACCACTTGAGTAAGAACACGTTTCATGTTTTCTCTTAATTTTCTCAACAAATCGTTTTCCATCACAAAATCAGTGTTGGAAACTAGAAGGTAATAGGTGAGAATGCAGAATAGCTTTGACATTTTTATTTCAAAAATTAAAATGTAGACTTGAGAGACAATGTCTAGAATAGCACATCATTTTTAAATTATATTATATTCTTCTAATCTGATCCTTTAGGACAAGCGTTGAACACAACTAACATAAAAAGATAAGGAAATAAATAATGTTTCTGTCCTAAAGGATCTAGAGGAATAGTCACAATAATGAAAAATGTGATTGGTAAATTAAAATCCAAACCATAAAAACATTGGCCTCTAAAGACCATACTAAAAATAAGTGTTTCATGTTAGAAAGACAGAGCTGTAGCCAAATGCAGCTGCCTCAAGAGTGCCTTTTAAACTCTGGGAATGATGTGGAAAGGCCATCTCCCTCTGCCTAATAGTTTAGTCTCAAAAAGCGGAGCTTCTGTTTTCTAGACTGTTTTTTATTTTCTAATTTCATTTTGTCACAACAGTATACACCAACATCGACATAAAACAACAACACATCATAAAAGAAAATATATCAAAGTATGTAATCACTATGTTAGTTTGATATAATGAAGGGAACAATAGGACAGGAACGTAGGCACTTTTGTGCTCTTATGCACGTTTAGTCAAAGGAATGGGATGAGGTCAATAGACAGTTGGTTGAAGATTTTGGGATTTTGAGTAAGATTATAGAATCAGGTAATGAGTTCCAAGCGTTACAACTCTGTTACAGAAGTCATATTTTCTGCAATCAAGTGTGCGGTTGACATTTAGTTTGAATCTATTGTTTGCTCTTGTATTATTGCGATTGAAGCTGAAGTAGTCTTTTACAGGAAGAATATTGCAATAGATGATTCTGTGTGTTAAACACAGGTCTTGTCGGAGTCGGCGGAGTTCTAAGTTTTCTAATCCCAGGATTTCAAGTCTGGTGGCATAAGGTATTTTATTGTTTATGGAGGAGTGAAGAACTCTTCTAGTAAAATATTTCTGGACGCGTTCAATTGTATTAATGTCAGAGATGTGGTAGGGGTTCCAGACGGATGAGCTGTATTCAAGAATAGGTCTGGCAAATGTTTTGTATGCTCTGGTTAGTAGTGTAGAGTTTTTGGAAAAGAAGTTGCGTAAAATTAGGTTTACAACCCTCTTTAAGTCATTTGATATGAAAACTCCAAGGTCTTTGACAGGGTGGGGGTCGTCAGTAAGGTAATGTCCATCGAACTTGTACTTGTTGTTAGGATCCTTTTTTCCAATATGTAAGACTGAGCACTTGCTGGTTGAGATTTGGAGTTGCCAAGTTTTAGACCAACCGGGTACAAAGTCAGGGTCTTTTTGAAGCGTAGAAGTATTCCGAGTGGTATTAAATAGTTTGACATCGTCAGCAAAGAGAACACAATAACTTGAGATAAGGTCACAGAGATCATTTATGTATAGTACGAAGAGCGTTGGTCCAAGAACACTGCCTTGGGGAATGCCACTTTTGACAGGAACAGGATTTGATAGAGCGTTGCCAATTTTGACCACTTGTTGTCTGTTTGACAGGAAGCCATTAATCCAATTGTGAAGAGGTTCTGAAATGCCGTAGGATTTTAGTTTTAGGAGAAGTTTATCATGTACTACTGAGTCAAAAGTTTGCAGAAGTCTATGTAGATTGCATCTATTGCTTTTCCTTGATCAAGGTTAGTAGTCCATATGTTTTTGCAGTTGTAAGTTACATGATAATTTTTTTCTGAAACCAAATTGTTTATTAGAGAGTAGGTTGTTTGTTTCAAGGTGGAGTGTAATGGATTGGTTTATGATAGATTCCATTACTTTGTATGAGACACAACATAGAGAGATAGGTCTGTAATTTTCAATTAGGCTGGGATCTCCTTTTTTGAAGATAGGGATGACTGTGGCTAGAGACCAGAGTTTGGGAAGGGAACTAGTCGTGAAAGCTTTATTAAAGATTATGCTTAGGGGTTCTGCTATATTAATTGAAAGTCTTTTTAAAAAAGTATGCAGGTCCAATAGATAATGATGGTTTCAGGTTGCGAAGAGCTTTTTCAACATTATCTTCTGTGAAGTCTATATGTGTTAAGTCATTGTTAACATTTTTGGTACGATTGAGGAATGTCGGATATGAGCCATCGCTGTTTAAAAAGACTGAGCCGAAGAATGTGTTAAAGAGATTTGCTTTCAGTGTTTCATCAGTACGTTCTTTGCCGTTAGATTCTTTTAGTGGTGGAATGGATCTTGTTTCTTTAAGTTGATTGGTCACAAAATTATAGAAAGCACGATTGGAATTAGTGCGTAGAAGGTCTTCTTCTTGCTTGGTGTGGTAAATGTTACATTCAGTTTTAATTTGGTTGCAAATATTTCTGTAGCGGTTTTTGAAGTTCGCTACATAACCCTTTTTGTTTCTTCTCCAGAGGGATTTTTTTTCAGATTGAAGTTTTTTTATTGATATGGGTAATTTATTTATGTTTTTGATTTTGGTGGTGATTTGTGGTATGTATAGTTTCATGATTTTATTGATTTCAAGTAGGAATACTTTATAATGGTCTTCTGCAGTGATACACGTTGAGAATAGATTTTGCCAGTCAAGAAATGAGAGATAATTGTTTATAAGGTCATAGTTGGCTTTTTTAAAATTGTAGTTTGGAGTACTATTGTTATGACGATTTGTGTGAGGGCGTATATTTAGACAAAAGTCTATCATGCAGTGGTCACTGTTGGAAAAGGGTTCTTTTATTTGTAGTCCGTAAATTGAGTTCGTGTTATTACAAAAGATGAGGTCGAGGCAGTTCTTGAATCTAGTATTGTTAATTGGACGGTACAAAAAGGAAAAAAGATATGACGCCGGAAGATGAGCCCCTCAGGTCGGAAGGTGTCCAATATGCTAGTGGGGAAGAGCGGAGGGCTAGTACTAGTAGCGCCAGAAAGAATGAAGCAACTGGGCCAAAGCCGAAAGGACGCTCAGCTGTGGATGTATCTGGTGGTGAAAGGAAAGTCGGATGCTGTAAAGATTTTTTCTCCATAGGAACCTGGAATGTAAGATCCATGAATCAAGGCAAGCTGGATGTGGTGAAACAAGAGATGACAAGACTGAACATTGACATCTTAGGAATCAGCAAACTAAAGTGGACAGGAATGGGTGAATTTAATTCAGATGACTATCAGGTGTACTACTGTGGGCAAGAATCGCTTAGAAGAAATGGAGTGGCCTTCATAATCAATAAAAAAGTAGGAAAAGCAATACTGGGATACAATCCCCAAAATGACAGAATGATCTCAGTCCGTATCCAAGGCAAACCATTCTATATCACAGTAGTTCAAGTCTATGCCCCAACCACTGGTGCTAAAGAAGATTAAAATAACCAGTTCTATGAAGCCCTACAGCACCTGACAGAATTAACACCAAAAAATGATGTCCTTATCATCATGGGAGATTGGAATGCTAAAGTAGGAAGCCAAAAGATAACCAGAATAACAGGCAAATATGGTCTTGGAGTACAAAATGAAGCAGGGCACAGGACGATAGAATTCTGTCAAGGCAATACGATGGTCATAGCAAACACTCTTTTCCAACAACCTAAGAGACGACTCTACACATGGACATCACCAGATGGTCAACACAGAAATCAGATTGACTATGTGCTCTGCAGCCAAAGATGGAGAAGCTCTATACAGTAAGTAAAAACAAGACCAGGAGCTGACTGTGGCTCAGATCATGAGCTTCTTCTTGCAAAATTTAGGCTTAAACTAAAGAAAGTAGGGAAAAGCACCAGGCCACTCAGGTATGAACTAAATCATATCCCTGATGAATATACAGTAGAGGTGACAAATAGATTTAAAGAATTAGATCTGATAGACAGAGTGCCTAATGAACTATGGACGGAGGTTAGCAACATTGTACAAGAGGTAGCAACTAAAACCATTCCAAAGAAAAAGAAATGCAAGAAAGCAAAATGGCTGTCTGAGGAAGCTCTGCAAATAGCGGGGGGAAAAAGAGAATCGAAAGGCAAGGGAGAAAGAGAAAGATACACCCAGTTGAATGCAGAATTCCAGAGAACAGCTAGAAGAGATAAGAATGCATTCTTAAATGAACAGCGCAAAGAAATAGAAGAAAACAATAGAATAGGGAGGACCAGAGATCTATTCAAGAAAATTGGAGATATGAAGGGAACGTTTCATGCAAAGATGGGCATGATAAAGGACCAAAATGGCAGGGACCTAACAGAGGCAGAAGACATTAAGAAGAGGTGGCAAAATTACACAGAAGAACTATACAAGAATGAGCTTAACATCCCTGATAACCACGATGGGGTGGTCACTAATCTTGAGCCAGACATCCTAGAATGTGAAGTCAAATGGGCTTAGGAAATCTGAGCAACAACAAAGCCAGTGGAGGAGACAGTATTCCAGCTGAGCTATTCAAAATCTTAAAAGACGACGCAGTAAAAGTGCTACACCCAATTTTGCCAGCAAATTTGGAAAACTCAACAATGGCCACAGGATTGGAAAAAGTCAGTTTACATTCCAATTCCAAAGAAAGGCAATGCCAAAGAATGTTCAAACGATCGCACCATTGCACTCATTTCACATGCTAGTAAGGTTATGCTTAAAATCCTACAAGCTAGGCTTCAGCAGTATGTGGATCGAGAACTACCAGAAGTACAGGCAGGATTTTGTAGAGGCAGAGGAACTAGAGATCAAATTGCCAACATACGCTGGATCGTGGAGAAAGCTAGGGAGTTCCAGAAAAACATCTACTTCTGCTTCATTGACTATGCTAAAGCCTTTGATTGTGTGGATCACAAGAAATTGTGGCAAGTTCTTAAAGAGATGGGAGTACCAGACCATCTTATTTGTCTCTTGAGAAACCTGTATGCGGGTCAAGCCACAGTGAGAACTGGACACGGAACCACTGATTGGTTCAAAATTGGGAAAGGAGTCCGGCAAGGCTGTATACTATCACCCTGCCTATTTAACTTATATGCAGAACATTCATTGTTGTTCCTCTCAGCTCTATTTTTGTTTTTACCAGAAAGAATAATGGATCATTTAAAAGGGGTGGGTGGGTATATTTCTTTAAGCTGCTAACAATCATTGCAGGA